>NW_009726551.1:0-44727 GCF_000703405.1 Apaloderma vittatum | reverse complement strand
TCAAAATAAAAAAAAAAAGGAAAAACTGCAATGCACAGCACTCACTCAGGCAGCAAGTGCAGCACAAGTAAACAGCATCAGGTAGGAGAGATGGTGGGCACCTTGGGCAGGCAGGAGAGCCTGCTCCATACCTTCCTTTCCTGCCCACACTCCCCGTCTGCCTCCTCAGTGCAACTGGCACCTCAATACCACACTGGCGGTGCTCAATGATGCTGTCTCCCCTGGTGACTAAACTACTGGTGTGTAAATAAATGGACTCTGCAGAGCTTTCTGTAGGGACATCTGGTGGAGGACCACACAAATTGCATCCTCATTTAGCAACCTGTTCCCTCTCAAATGCAGGTACATAACTTAGCACATTCCAAAGATATGCCTAAAACTGGAATTTGAGTTTTCTTGTATTTGACATTTGTTTTATTCATGCCAGCAAGGCATTTACTGTACAACCATATTATTCTCCAATGTTCACTCTTATGGAACATGTTTTTTAAAGGTCACCCTCTTTTCTCCACAAAAACAACTAAAAATGTGTTGGGATAATAAATTGTGTTAATTATATGCTGCTAAAGCCTGTGTTAAACACTTAGAAGTGAGTAAATTCTATTTATTGACCAATTATTCAAATTGCCCACTGATTTGGTTGTGATGGAAAACTGTGCAGACTAGTGAGAACAGAGATGTACCTCAAAACAACTAGTGCTGAGCTGAGGACCACACACCCACACTGTACGTGTTTAAGAGGAAAACCTTTCAGGCCAGCTGGTCCCACAGACTGAATGTCCCTTTGTGGGTAGGCCCATGTGTTGCCTGGTCTAGTTGAGAGGTGGTGTCCCTGCCCATGACAGGGAGGTTGGATTAAATGATCTCTAAGGTTCCTTCCAACCTAGGCCATTCTATGATTCTGTTAATATCTTGACTTGAGAATCAGGGCTTTGATTTGCAACTGCAACATACCTATAACACCAACAGGTTCAGTGGGACCCATGAGTAGCAGACAGGATCAACAATGTGCAGATGTCTCTCAGTGTGAAATGTTTCACAAATGGTAGGAATGCTTTCTCCCATTGCAGGAAGAAGGGGGATGTCTGGGATCAGCCCTGACACAGTGCTCCCTGTTTTATCAACTCCTTCAGCATATCCAGTTGTAGCAGTCTCCCCATGATACTTCCTTGGTGCTTCCGTGGAAGGAGATAACTCATTTCACAGAATCACAGAATCATCGGTGTTGGAAGGAAACTCTAGAGATCATCCAGTCCAACCCCTCCGCTAAAACAGAATGGCCTAGAGCTCATTACACAGGAACACATCCAGGCAGCTTTTGAATGTCTCCAGAGATGGAGACTCCACAACTCCCTGGGCAGCCTGTGCCAGTGCTCTGTCACCCTCACAGTGAAAAAGCTTTTCCTAACATTTAAATGAAACTTCCTGTGTTAAAGCTTTTGCTCATTGTCCCTTGTCCTGTCACTGGACACTACTGAAAATAGTCTAGCTCCATCCTCCTTACACCCACCCTTTAGATATTTATAGACATTGATAAGGTCTCGTCTCAGTCTTCTCTTTGCCAGGCTAAATAGTCCCAACTCTCTCAACCTTTCCTCATAGAAGAAATGCTCCAGTCCCCCAGTCATCTTCACTGCCCTCCTGCTGGACTCTCCAGCAGTTCCCTGTCTCTCTCTTGACCTAGGAAGCCCAGAGCTGGACACAGTTGTCTAGATGCTGCCTCATCAGGGCAGAGGCAGAGAGGGAGGATGACCTCTCTTGACCTACTGGACACACTCTTCTTAATGCAGCCCAGGATGCTATTGGCCTTCTTGGCCACAAGGGCACATTGCTGGCTCATGGTTAACTAATTGTCCACCAGGACTCCAAGATCCTTCTCCTCAGGACTGCAATTAAAGACAGTTATTTAAAATTAATTTAAAATTTAAAGAATTTGGATTTATCCCACTGGACTGCACAGGAAAATTAAACTGTAAGCTTCCTCTAGAGTTCCCTTTTTAATCTTTTTCTAGAAAACAAGTATTAAAATATTCCAGAAGAAATACAATGCAAAGGACAAAACATTCATATGAATGTCTCAACATCACAGGAAAAGTATGTAATAAATATAATAAAATAATTATAAAATAATAATTTATGAAAGACAGCTCACATTTACAGCTCTGTACTGTGCTACCATGGGGCTGCAGCAGTATCACACTGCATTGCTTCTCACTGTTTTTGAGTGAGCTATTGCTGACTGCACTGACAGTTCACAGTGCTCAGTCGATGTCTTTTATAATCACATCCCCATTCCCGAGCCTGCTGTCATCCCTCTGTGAAAATTCTGCTATCGATATACCAGGCTGAATAATCTTTGGAAAAAGCCCTTTAGGTTGGAATTTCCTGACTTCTTAGTAGTTCTTACTGGCATGTGGTAAAGCATATATTTCCAGAAGTTCTTGTTTGGAGAAGCAGAAATAGAAGACTTCCAGGTAATGACTGGTAAAATTCGAAGAGCTTTCTTCACTACTGGAGGCAAAGTCTCTGGCTCTTGAAAAGTCTGAACCTTTATTAATATCAGTTTGATCTTCTTGTCTTCCAACACACAGTTCACCGCTGTCTGCAGTTCAAAGACACTTGGTCCGCTGACATAGGCTGGGCTCAAAATAATTATTGCTCGTCTGCTTTGTTTAATAGCTGTAACAACTTCGTCTGTGTATGCTGGAGAAGAAATGACAGAGGTTACTTCATTTCTATAATGGGCTTTTAACCTTAACAGTTCCTTTGTCAGCAGCTAAAATCCAGAAATAAGGAAGACAAAAACAAAAGGGATGCTGAGCGATCACATAACCTCTAGAAATGGGTTTACTACAGGAGGTTATCACAAACATTCTTACGCAGCTGGGAGAACACAGCTTGCTAGTCAGGAGGTGGAAGGCAGAGCTGAGACATCAACACACTTTGTTGCTACTTAGACAGGGTCTCAGGCGACACTTGGACTTGCCTTTGTCTCACTCAGGGACAAGTACCAAGAGTTTTCTAATTACTGCAGGTAGCACTGACTCAAGTTACTCAGAAAGTAACTACTGAAATATTTGGGGTCTTATGTTCAGGGAACAGAATCTACTTGCAAATAAATTCTTGGACAAGAAGCTTTGTTTCAGCCTAGTCGCTCCTCAGTGACCACACTCCGGCATGTGTGTGCCCCAGGTGCAGGGGCCAAACATAGAATCATAGAATGGCCTAGGCTGGAAGGGACCTTAGAGATCATTTTAATCCAGCCTCCCTGTCACCAGGGACACCACCTCTCAACTAGATCAGGCAACACATGGGGATCGAACGGGAATCGAACCCGCGACCTTGCCATTGTTAGCGCCATGCTCAACTGACTGAGCTAACCAGCGTTGCTGTCAACACATGATAAGATTTGAGCAGAAACACCACTTGCAATTTTATTAAGAACTGATGATTTTCTACCATCCACAGGGACCTTACCTCCTCCTGGAAGAATATCTCTTTCAAGAATGCACAGCCTATATCCATATTTATTTTCCAGAATGTCTGGAAGAAGCTCCAGAGCAAATTTTTCCTCACTAATGAGAGCAGAGTCACTTTCAGAAGAGTCCAGTTTGGCATAGGATACAAATGCATCAAATTCTTTGCCATCTAAAATAAATAAATAAGGAACACTGTATACATTAACAATGTATGAAGCATTCAGCTTCCTTCTTAATTCTCAATTTCCATTTATAACTATTTAATGGGCACCACATAAACCTAAAATTATGACCTATTCATGAAGTACACCTACCTAGTTACCCAAAGCCAAGCCTTACTCCTCACTGTCTTACAAATTTTGCAGGTACACACTACCAAAGCAAAAGAAGAAGCTACAGATTACTAGTGCGAAGAAGTTTAAATCAGGCATTTTCCTGTATTTTCACAAACATGGTCCACTTTTCACCAGTGGAACATCTGGCCCCTTCCAGGCAAAATCCATGTTGGAGGGAACAATTACCAATATTTTCTCTCATTTGCTCAGCTGTTTAGTATAGAGTCCTACTGCAGAGTAAGCTGAGAATCTCTCTAGATTTCACCATATTGTCTACAACTTCACTGCATGTAGATAGACCCTTCTATACAGCACAGGCATCTAAATAACGGTGTTGAATATCACCCTGTGCTTCAGTGTTAGCCTCCTGATTCCTGTCCCTAGATGTAAGAATAGGATCACAAACCTTGAGCTAGACCCATCAGGTTCCCACAGGATCTAGAAGCGTCAATATGGATTCCAGAGAGAAAAAGAAACATATGTGGAAAGCTAATGACATTCTTTTGCTGAGGATGTCAACTACACTCAGAACCAGCATGTGGCACAAAGTATGTCATCAACATATAAGTGTGCAATTTTGGTTTAGAGGCCAAAGATGTGATTAGACAATACACGTTGCATCTCAGCTCCTCCCCTCTGCTCCTGGTTACACGCTTCCACCACTTCCTTCTGCTGGTGCTGAAGCTCTTGTGGTAACAGAGGAAGCTGATTCACTTTGCTCGCTACTCACTGCCTTTCACTGAGTTATTGTTCTGCCATGCTGAGCCAATTTGGGCCCACAGGGGTGAATCACCAACAGCAGGCACGCAGCAGTAGTGTGAGACTTGAAGGTGGGGCAATGGGTCACCAGGTTGGTTTAGCTGAACTTCAGTCCAACTGCACCTTGAACTGAAGTTCCTTTGAAAAGAGTTTTTAAATGACAATAAACTGCACTACAAGCCAGATATTCCTTATTTCACCCACAGAGGTCACTGCAATCTTATTAGCCAATGACCATCAATGAATACATCATTGATTTAATTTGTAATACTACTATTATAACAGCAAGCTAAAAACACCTAGACAGTAAGCACCACTAGGAGTTTTTTTGATTTTTTCCCTAGAATTGCGTAAAGGACAGTTGAAACCTGAGGAATTTTTGGCACAAACGTTTAAGATACTCAAAAGGTAAGACGTGTAGAATGCCTGTATTAAGCAAAGTGACTGAATGCATGATGTGTAAATGTTAGTATGACAGCTTCTACATGTTTTTTCTCCTTGTGAAAGAGGGCAATTATTTTAAGAGGTATATCTGAATTGGCTAAGAAGGGTTAGAAAGGCTTAAGAAATATGTTCCCTTACTGCTGTCTTCAATGACAGAACAGGGAGTACAGAGATGATGGAGACAGATTCTCCTCTGAAGTGCATAGTGATAGGAGAGGAAGCAACAGACACAAGATTCAACAAGGGAAATTCTCCTTAGATGTTAGTGAAGCTGTTGCACAGTGAGAATGATCAAACACTACAGCACATTGTCCAGAGGGGTTGTGGATTCTCTGTCCATTAGGTCCTGAGCAACCTGCCCTAGGTTGGCTCTGCTTTGACCACAGTGTCGGATCAGATGGCTCTTGGGGGTCCCTTCCAACCTTGTGGGATTGTGTAATTTTCTGATTTTACACCAGAGATGGAAGGGAAAAACCAGCAAAATTAAGTCATCACTGCTGTTTTGTTGTTCTGCGAGTAAGCCCTTTCAGACCCCTAATGATTTGATATGCATTCACAGGAAATGAGAAGCACATAATCCTGCAGATGGGAACGCATTTTATGGCCAATCATTTTAGGTATAAAACTGTCCAGGTGATCTGCACACTGCAAATTGTGCTGTGTCCACGCGGTACCTGAAAATCAGGGAGCTGAGGCTGCCCCAGTAGAACCCAACAGTGTCCTCAGCTTCAATGCACAAATCTTGGCAGGTTTGTCTCTGTCCTACTGACAGAGGTGAGCTCTAGGGGGACTTTCCAGAGGTTCTTAAATCAATGTGTTACCAAATCGAGGGGAAATTTTGAATGATTTCCCAAATAGCTTTTGCCAACTGCCTCAGGTCTCACAAAAATACTTTCCAAAGGGCTGTTAATTGTCTCACTGTGTACATATTTATAGATAACTAGATACAGTTATTTCACACTCTCTTATTATCTACATATACACATGCAAACACAAAAGCAGACTCAGACACTTGTATCTCAAGTTGCATCAGGACTCCGGAATTTTTAGAAAAGTTTCCTTGGGAATATACTATCAGATTTCTTTCAACACATGTAAGGAAATTATATATTAAATTCTTTCAGGTAGGCACTGTCATTTCTGATACATTTTTAGACTGTATGGAGGCCCATTTTAGCTGAGACAATGGGACAATGCTACTATGGAGATTTGAAATATCAAAAGCTGATTACTCTGGTGTCAATGTCAAGATGTTCATCATAATTTTTAGAAAGGAAATAATAAATATTTCCCAGACGTACACTTCTCAGTTTGTCTCCTAAATCACCTTATTTCTCTCTCTTTTCTTTTTTATTTTTCTGAAAAATTATTTATCTTCAAGGAAAAAATATAATAGAATCAGAAGTCCTTTGCTCAGTTCTGCAAGAGAATTTGATTCTTTTCCACAGGTTCCGTTGAACCCTTTGAGAGAATGAGGTTACATTTTTGGAGATGCTTTATTATTCCCTTAAAAGGGAGTGTCAAAATTCAATTTCCCACTCTAATGTTCTATGGATAAATTAGGAATCCTATAAAGGCTAAGTGTGACATTTCAGTTGGTGTTAGATATTTCCTCCACAATGCCTAGCTTTTTTTTCCACCTGAATCCATTAAGAATCTTGATAGCTTTGACAGGTTTTGTATTGGCTGAAAGAGAAAAGCTTCATTAAAAGAATTTAATTAAATCATTAAGTCATATTGGATTAACACACATAGCAAAAGGCAGTAGAAAAAAATGGAGAAAATTAATATTATACCATGTTTCTTACCTCCTGTAGCTTCATTGTGGGCCAAATAACTTCGGTACATTAGCACTATTTCAATCCAGTGCTGGTAAATAAAGGCAGTGCACAGAAAGAATGCAAATAGAGTAGAAATGGCACTGCATAGTACATGTAAGAGAAACACTGTAGAAAGAAAAAGATCTATCATAACTCAGGCTTTCCAAAATAATATTGACACTTAGATGAAAAACTCAGTGCAGAAATGGGGCAAATCTTCTCACAATCTTCATTCTTGTCTCACTGGCAAAATTTAGGGAAGTTAGGAATTCATTTAGCTGCAAATCTTAGGCTACAGTTTCAGTCTACCATCAGGGTCCTTTTTTAATGGTATCTCCAGAGCTGTACACAGTGCCCTGTTGGAGATGTCCTGCACCATTCCAATGGTCATAGAACCACAGAATCATAGAATCATAGAATCATAGAATCATAGAATGGGTTGGGTTGGAAGGGATCTTTAAAGGTCATCTAGTCCAACCCCCTGCAGTGAGCAGAGGCATCTTTAACTAGATCAGGCTACTCAGAGTCCCATCCAGCCTGACCTTGAATGTCTTCACGGATGGAGTCTCCACAACCTCTCTGGGCAGCCTGTGCCAGTGTTTCATCATCCTCATAATAAAGAAACATAAATCTAAGAAAACATAAGAAACGTAAATTTACCCTACTCTAGTTTAAATCCATTGCCCTTTGTCCTAGCACTACACACCCTTGTAAACAGCCTCTCCCTGGCTTTCCTGTAGCCCCCTTCAGGTACTTGAAGGCCACTATAAGGTCTTCCTGGAACCTTCTCCAGGCTGAACAGAACTATCTCTCTCAGCCTATCCTTGTAGAAGAGGTGCTTCATCTCTCTGATCATTTTTGTGGTCTCCTCTGGACCTGCTCCAACAGATTCATGTATTTCTTGTGTTGAGGGCTCCAGAGCTGAACACAGCACTCCAAGTAAGATCTCACCAGAGCAGAGCAGAGGGGCAGAATCACCTCCCTTGACCTGCTGGCCACACTTCTTTTGATACAACCCAGGATGCAATTGACCTTCTGTGCTGAAAGCCTGCATCGTTGGCTCATGTCCAGCTTTTTGTCCACCAGTATCTCCACGTCCTTTTCTGCAGGGTTATCTTCTGTCACATCATTCCCCAGCCTGCACTGAGAATGCAGATTGCCAGAACCCAGGTGCAGGACCTTGCACTTGGCCTTGTTGAACCTCATGAGGTTCACATGGTCCCATCTCTCCACCTTGTGCAGGCCCCTCTGGAGGACATCACATCCCTCTGGCTTATTGACCTCACCACTCAGTTAGATATCATCTGCAAACTTGCTGAGGCTGCACTAGATCCCATTGTGTCATTGATGAAAATACTTAACAGTTGAGTCTCCACTGTGAACTATGGTTCAATAGTTAACTTCCACACTGAATCTGGTTTTGGCCTTTGAAAGGCTGCCACATTCATATCAGTTATGGTAACTTCTTAGAAACATGCATACTAAGGACTGAGGAAACAAACAGCAATGTCCTATGAAAGTCAAGGAACACTATTGCTTACAGCAATCACTTTGCTTCAGTTTAGTGGGTCACCTATCAATGTTCAGAGATGCTATTCTCCTTTTCTTCCTTCCAGTTACTATCCAGCTTCCACTTGGCCCACCTGCCTGGAGTAAGCCCCCAGATACCCCTGTCCATCCAAGCAGTCCTCCAAATAATGTGCTTTTCTAGACATCTGACAAATTGTCCCTTCCAGTTTCAAGAGATTTCTGCAGCCAGCTCAAAAGCCAGTATCAACTGAGAAGGAATTTGTAGCAGTGAGTAAATCAAAATGTGTCTTCAAGGGTAAATAGTCATCAATAGTTTTACCTCTCTGCTTTCTTTTCAGCTGGATCACAGCAGTGGCATTCCCCACCAAATTCTCAGCAAAGCACGTGAAGTTGCTTCTGAGGTCCCTTTCAGTAACTTCTTCCAGTTTTGCAACACTAAGAAGTGTGTGTCCCTTTAGACCTTTTGGATAAACACTAAGAAGAAAAAACCACATTTTTCCATGATACCTTAGCTGGTCATTCACACAATTACCAAATATTTTAAATACAAAGAAAGAGGAGCTTACAACTTCTTAACATTCAGCTTGAACTTTTAACAGTGATGTAGTGTTCTGGTTTGGAATTTCCATTTGTTTTTTATGTGTAAAAAGAAACTAGCTTCAAAGGTCTGTAGACTAAAAGGTTTATTCTTAATTCATCAGCTCAGCTAAATACTTAAGCACTTGCCTAATTTTAAATATACAGCCTCCTTTGACTTCTATAAAATAATTTTTTTTTCTAAGATGTAAAAAAATCCCCTGGGGGAAATGCATGGAGATGACACTTCAAAAAGTAGCCCTAAGTGAGGACTACCTGGGCAAAAAGACTGAGCAACATAGCCTCTTGCACAGGGCCAAAAAGTCAAAGGAGATGGTAGGCAAACAGGACAAAAGAGATATAAGGGACAGATATATAGGAAATGAAGAGGCAATAGAGGAATCCCTTTGGGGCTGAGCAAGGGCTATGTGGAACATATTGGTGTCTGCAATGACTCAAGAACACCCAGGGTTTCTGAGTCTCAGAATTTCTCTTTGGAAGAGAAGTACAGGCATTTCTGGTTGGTCCGGAAGGCACATCAAATCATGCCACTGCAAAAGACAGTCTACCATCACCCTGCCTCCGCTAACTCAAGATATACAGGGAGAAGCAGGATCAAGGATTAAATCTGTACTGAAAGTCCGTTTGGAATGTTCTATTCATTTGTGTTTTTAAAAAATTAAACAAACAGAAACTTCATGCATGAGGAAAGATAAAAACTTGCTAAGAACATTACAAAGTTACGCATTCAAAAGTTAGGAACATCCAATATCTGGCCTACCTCAAGAGTTTGTGTGCATATTTGTGAGTTATTTTGCCATTTGTTATTTTTTTCTTGTATGACTCCTATTAAGAAATTGATTTTAGCAGTGACATCAGGGCTTTTGCTTCCCTTAATGTACAGAAAAGTTTCCCCATAAAGATGACTCAAGGCGGTGTAGTGACAGACATGCTTGCCTGTGCTGCATCCACTATGTCTCTTGCCCCAAGACGGGGCCGTAAGGGAAGGAAAGGGAAGTGTGGTGACTGTTTGGGTTGTCCCCAAGTCAGGAGAAACTTTTTCCCTACGTGTTGCTTCTCTGCAGAGTTTGGTTAATTTTTTCCAGAGAAGACTCCTGAAATTCAGGGTCTTGAAGTTCAGTGCTGCAAAGCCTCAGACTGACTCAGTAAATACGCTCCAAGCTGTGAGACATCCAAATTCCTTTCAAGGTCCACAGTACTATTTTACTGATCTGATTTATTTTCCGCTTGGAGACAGCTTCCAAAGACAGACTGTGTGTTTCTAGCAGGGCACTGCAGAGGGAACACTTGAAAACAGCTGATGCAGGCAAAGGCAACAAACCAGCACTCATATTGAAGCTCTCCATGAGCTAAAGTTTTAGGAAGAAGAGTTAAGATTGCACAGAAAGTTTGGGTTCTTGATTTTATGGCCATCAATATATGCTTCTGTATATGAATACACATGCCTTTCACACGCTTATGGACATACACATGAATATGATGAAGAACAGATCCTTCTGAATTTTTTCAGCAAAATATATTCAGTAAAGCTAATATAGAAGGTTTTTCACAGTTGCAGACTGTAGTAGTAACCTGACTGCTGGGCTTTTTCTTACCTTGTTTCCTGATTCAGTTCCTCATTTATATTTTCTTTGATGTTTCTTTTCCATGTTACCCTCATCGGAGAAAATCTTTCAAACCCAAATTGTACACGACATTCCAATTCAAGTGGATTTCCTGGAGCAAATTAGCACAGGAAAACAATGCGCAGAGGTCACCAGAATATTTTTCACTTAAGTAGCCTGTATAACACTTTAATATCCACAACACATATATCAAGAAAAACCTACATTTTATATAAAATTCTAATACTCCTAGAGGGGAAAAAAAAACTTTTGCTTCATCAAGTTCTATCATTATCTATCAATATGTCATTTAAATATTTTATTTCACTTCCAGATGAGGAATCAAAACTTACCAAGCTCTGCTTCGAGGATCACCACGCCACTGGGATACAAGAAGTTTGGTGGATGGATAGTGTTTTTTGCTGCAATTAACAGAAATACTGTTAATAACTATTATGCTATTATCAGTGCAGAAGATCATAGAAAACATTCTTTTTCAAATGTTAAGTGAAACTTAGACATCTATGGCCAGAGGATGATGTACAGTTGTTGAAGCATCTGAGAGTGCACAACTAAGGGAGTTTAGACCACAAAATTTATGTAGCTACTTAAAGACCTGCTATCTCAGTTATTCTGCGGCATTGCCACCTTACATGAGCTGAGGAGCTCAACATCTATCCTGCACTTAAAAGCTATTTAGAATTCAAAAATAAGGGCTGCCCTTACAAAATACCTTGGAAGGACACAATCTTCATGCTAGTTCCCTGCCAAGCCCCGTTCCATGCCCAGTAAGCACACATGCAGCACACACGCTTCATTTACAAGCACAGGTACCTGCATTGAAATAATCACGTTTTTCTCAAAACAAGTGCTGCCAAAGGGCACAGATAATGACACCCATGCTTCATACCATCTCCTAAGCAGTTACTCAGCCTCCGGAAAAACAGACTGAAAGGGCTAAAACCCACAGCTCTGATATTCTAGGAAAGTACCGTACTGCAGGAAATGATGCCACACCACATAACACTTTTTTTTTTTTTTAAACTAAGCCACAGCAGAGAAATGTATGTAAGATTCAGGGGGAGTATATATGTAATATGGCACCTTTCAAGTGTTTTTCTGACTATGCTGTGAAGTGAGGGTAAAGGACTGAGAAGCACAGTGCTCTAGCTTGGGTTGAGCCACATCAGAGTAAAAGCAGAGCTAGTCCATACCTTCCTGGAAAAGATTGTGTGAATAGAGCAATAAAGAAGAGTGAAAGAGCAACAGATGTTATAACTCAGCACATAGAGGTCTTAAAAGTTGGTGAGATGTAGTTTCCAGGCCCTGTCCTGAGGGGTGTATATATTTTTCCCATGACTTCTTAGTGCCAAATGCATCAAACACCTGCAAAAAGAAAAGGACCACCTACTACACTCCTCTAGTGAGGAGTACTGTCCTCACTAGACCATAGAACCAGGTTGCCTCACCTGATACCTTTCCTTCACTCCCTAAATCTCGTTCTACTTTCCACAGAGTGGCCCACTTGCCACCAGGATGCCAAGAATGTGCTGTTGTCATACAGAAACAGCCGTACTGGGTCCCTCCAGCTCAGGATGTAGAAGAGATGTGACTATGCTTTCCTCTGGGTCCTGTGATTGACTGGAATGACTGAAGTGTCTGATGAGAACATCTTACAGCATTCAGCCACAGATATCTGGACAAAAGCATAACAGCAGCTCTCTTCCAGCAAAGTAAACACAATTTCCCTCTTTCCTGGTCCTGAACTGCTGGAATGCAGTATTGATGCTGTCTAACAGAGCTCTTCCAAGAGATATGTGAGTTTCACGTGAAGAGCAGCAGAGGACAGTAAATGTGGAAAAGGTCACCATGATTTGAAGAAGAATATAAAGCCATGCCCTATCACTGTGCCACAGGATTCTGGCCAGTTTTAGTTAGCAATTTGTACAAAGCCTAAAAGAACAGGCCATACAAGCTATGATGATTTCCCCCAAGAGCACCTGCAACAAGAAGCAGTTTACTTGTTAGTTACATCGCCCACAGGTCTCCTATTCCTTCTGCTGTTAAAAAGTTATGAGGAAGATGGGCAATGATTCCATTAACATCATTGTCAAGTGAAAAAAATGAAGGTCTCATCCATGCCAGAGGAAGTGTTTTTTTTAATCTAACTCCTATTTTCACATAAGCCTATACTTCAGGGACAAAGGTAGGATTGAGATATGTTGCTTTTGTCCACATTACCCATGCAGGAATAACACTCCTTACACCTTTGCATATAGTACACAAATATCTTCCTAACTTTTCCTATACTGTACATGGAGAACACCTGGAGTTTCATGAATTCTACTCAAGATCAAGAAATCTAAATCCCATCATAGATTTGATCCTCACTGTTAGGAACAACAATAAATCCAAGGCAGAATTAGGTCTTGAAAATGATGGCATTGTATGCTACATGTTGTTACCGAACACTGAGGATTATAGTCAGTGTCCCAAGATGTCCCGAAAATACTTGAAAGAAGATTTTAATGGTTGTGTAGCTAATTCAGTTCATGGGTTTTCTGGAACAAGAGCCTGAACAAAAGACATAAATGGGGTAGGAAAAAGTAGAGAAAACATACTTTACTTGAGGTATTTTGTTCTGAGTTGTTATAGAACTCACCAATAACTTCTACTGCTACCGCTGTTCTCATTGTCCACTTGGTGATGTTGTCAAATAGGGTGTAATCACACACATATATTCCAGCATCTTTGTCATAGGTTGGATTCAGGTAGATTTCATTACGCTTAAGCTTTAGGCTTTGTCTGGTTTTGCTTTGCTTTATCTGATAACCATTCTAATGAAAAGAAATTAATATCAATGATTTAGAAGTGTTTTCTTGTTATTGTTGTTATTATTAGATTATATTTTAAGATGTTTGGGTGGGATTAGTATGGTGGTAGGACTAAGCCAAATTATTTCCCCTGAACCCCAAAAAAGTTTAGTAGTCTGAGGATATTTGTCAGTTATATTAAAAAATTATGGTCTAAAATATGTGAATATCATTGTATTTTTAAAAAGTTATTTAAAATTTGCAGTTGCTGAGAGAAAAGTGAAATCATAAACCTATTATAAATGAAATTCTTATTACTAAAAAGTAAGAAAAAGATTACTTTTTTGAGGGATTATTTTGCAAATAAATTATTTTGGTAACATTTTCATGGGTTTTTTATGAGTACATCATGCTTTTGGATTGTCTGAGATTGACAACACTGTCACTACTTTTAAAAGGATTTTTTCAGTTTAGTGTACTCATACTCTCTAAAATCAGTAAGAATTTTCCTTAGATCAAATTCCTGAAAAAATCCACTAAAAAAAAATTAAAGGAATGTCCTTAAATTCAGTGGGCTTCAAGTCCAGATATAGGTAAAGATACACCTAATTTTAAGTTTGAAAGTAAATTAAGAGTAATTTTGACTAGGTCCTAGTTCTACTTTATAGAATAAATGATGTAAATAATATAAGGTAGTGAAATGCTCAGCTGAAATTTCAGTCATTTTCAAATGCTCATTTGTGCAGATTTAGGTGGTATATTACAATCCTTACAACCACACAATAGGAAAGAACTTTAGCTTGTAAGTATTTTACTGGTCGTTTGAAAAAGAGTAAATCAGGAATGTTGGAATAGTGTTTCACTAAAAACAGGAGTTTTGGAAAGAACAGTTGGAACCATTAATCTTAAAAGTATTTTGTTTCTAACAGAGCTACTTTTTATTTGGTATATTTGATATTTTCAGAATTTAAAACTTAAAATTTTACAGTTCAATCATACATCAGTTTTGTGAAGAACCTGTTTTGATTCTCAGTTACTTCAGTTACTTAGCTGAAGATAAAGCATGCCTAGATTTCGATTTCATGGAATAATATTTTGGGTGTTTCAAATTTCTTCAAAACTCTTACTTAGAGACATGATATATAGCAATTCAAGATTCTACTTTTGGGCTGAATTTCTCAGGCTGCATTGTCTGCCAAAGAAGAATTCAAGAACCCACGGCAAGTGAGCATTAACTAGACCTAAAGCATTACTTCCACTCAGCTTTTTTTAGTGCTCAAGAGAGTGACTCTTACCTT
Organism: Apaloderma vittatum; assembly: GCF_000703405.1. Taxonomy (NCBI): domain Eukaryota; kingdom Metazoa; phylum Chordata; class Aves; order Trogoniformes; family Trogonidae; genus Apaloderma; species Apaloderma vittatum. The sequence goes on along the minus strand of NW_009726551.1, from coordinate 30,048 downwards.
GTACCATTTCACATGTGATTTTTTTATGTGACTGTAGCATTTTGTCCCAGGACAAGTTATTGAATTCCCGTTGCCAGCAAGAAGATACTGTGTCTTTGTGTCATAACCTGAACATTTTGCAGTCTTCTTTGTCTGAACGTCCAAAACAATTTTGAGACATGGGGTTTTTTCCCTGAAACAGAAAAAAAAATTTAACACTTAGTACATGAAACAGAATAATTAATTATTGTATATAAATATAAGCCTTTTGCTCCATTACGTACCCTATCATACAGACATAGACTCCAGAAGCGTTATCCCTTACTGGTTTAAACCAAAGAGCATCCCCTTGGAGAGCAGGGTTAGAGTTTTCCTTGAGAGCCTTCAGTGACTCTTCATCTTTCTGATGCCAGAACCATTTCACCTTACGTTGTTTTAGAAGTGGGTTGTTATAAATGTGGGTAGCATCTCTATCTGGTAAAGCGCATTGTAATACAAACTCCTCATCACTAATTGCACGATACCATAGAGATTCAACCTGTGAACATCCTGAAAAGAAAAACAGTAAGATATCAGTACCACCTGAAAGAACACACAGTCATTGTGTTGAGGGAAAAAAAAATCAGGAAAAAGAAATGTTATAAAAATACAGCTTCGTCTTTCTTCATGTTAAATATTTTTATGCTACTGGATGCTAAGCTAATAGAGAATTTATTTCCTTAAACACGGAATTCACTAGTTTATTTAAAGGTTTCCAAAGGTTTATTAGGCCTTTTTCATAAGCATAATTTGAGGGTAGCTTAAGATTTTTAGTGAACAGAAGATCTTCACATGGGTGCTAACTTGTTAAACCTCAACTCTGTAGAAAACCAGGTGCAGCTGTTTTAGCTCTTCTCATATTAATGGAGAAAGAGCTGACATAAACGTAAAGAAGTAGAGCCTGCCCACTACACTCTATATTTTGAGTAAGATTGACAAGCATTATTGTCTCACTGCTTTCAAATCTTTCCCCTCTTATGTTTCAGTTACTGTCATTAAAATAAAAAAAAAATTTTTGATTCTGAAAGCTGTGGTCACCCATCTTGATGTGAAATTTTTTAAAGGCTGACCAACCTTGCTACATAATTCTTTCTGCCAGTCAGGATGTGGTAAACCTTGAAAGTATGGCAGGATTTCACTTCAGCAGAAGGGAGGGCATGAAATCTTCGGTTCCTCACCTGCCCACCTGATAGACTCTTCACAATTTTTGGTTTCTATCTGCAAACTGAATTACATCAAGCTCCTCCAGATAGATAATGTGGGTGGAAGATTTTGATCTATCAGTTTCACCTTGCGTTTCTCTTCCTTTTCCACCCACTCCCAACAGGGTTGGAGCAGCTGCTGGAGACTTCAAGGAGTCATAGAAGTAATATAGCGTTCCATTTGGTTCTCAGAAATTTTCCATTGCATTTGCCCTTTTTAATCATATTTAGGGTAAACTGTATTACCTGTACTTAAAAAGCTTGCAGAAAGGCTAGAGGCAGCTATTTGTCTGAACAAGTGAAGGAAAAACTAAAAAAAGGCATGGCAAAATGCAGATCCATTTTTCTTAGCTGTCAGAAAGCACAGTGAACACCAAACCTCACCAAAGTAGACTCTTACCTAGCAAGTTGATCTCTCTAACTTCTGCTCCAGTAACGAACACTGCTAGGATCCAGCACGAAGTCAGCATGATTTTCTTTATCAATTTTGGTTGATATTCTGAGACATTTTCTTTAAGAATCATCTTTTTTTCTGTGACAAAGGAAAGCAGATTGTTTTTTAAAATAATACCCTAATAAAATAGAAAGACAATTGCTTATTTTATTAAGTAGCTCTGTAAAATTTAGCAGACAGTATCTCCTAGATATTGTGGGAGGTTTTTTTAAAATGCTGTTTACAAGCACTCTTCTTGCTCGTACTATATTGCACAAATGGAAGACAGGTGATATTCAAGAATATACAAGTGGATTTCCAAGTTATACCTACAGTAATGCAAAACACTTTTGGAGTGGAAATGCAGGTCCTTGAGCAACTGTTATTGTTAGAAGAGGAACCTGTCCTCTAAGAGGAGAGATAAGATACCAAATACCAAGATCAGCCTTTAGCTCATGACAACTATTGGCAACAGACTGAAAAAAAAGGCATAACTGGCACAAATATCCACGGAGCTCTGTTGTATCTTGAAGACCAACAGGCACAGAGCACGTAAACCGGATTCCTTTGGGATTAAACCAAATCTGAAGATGTGTTGCACTTGTAAATGACATTGAGTCTATGGAACTATAGTAAAACTGCAGAAGTAAAACTGTCGAAGCATGTAGTGTGTGGACACCAGTTCTTTGCTTCTAACTCTTTCAGCCAACAGACATGCTCCTATTGGGCTTTATTACCAGCTAAAATGAACATATCCTAAGATGTCATAGAATGTCTTAGGTTGGAAGGAACCTTAAAGATCATCTAATCCAGCCTCCCTGCCATGGGTAAAGATGCCCTTCACTAGAACAGATTGCTCAAGGCCCCATCCAATCTGGCCTTGAACATCCCCAGGGAGGGGGCAGCCACAACCTATCTGGGCAATTTATTCCAGAGTCTTGTCACCCAAGTGTTGAAGAATTTCTCCTAAGATCTAACCTAAACCTATTCTCCTTCAATTTAAATCCATTTCCCCTTGTCCTATTGCTGAACACTCTTGTAAAAAGTCCCTCTCCATCCTTCCTGTAGGTTCCCTTCCGGTATTGGAAGGCAGTTATAAGGTCCCCCTGGAGTCTTCTCTTCCCCAGGCTGAACAATCCCAGCTCCTTCAGCCTGTCCTCATAGCAGAGGTGCTCCAGCCCCTGGATCATCTTTGTGGCCCTCCTTTGAACTCATTTTGACAGATCCATATCCCTCTTATGGTGGGGACACCAGAACCGGACGCAGTATTCTAGGTGGGTCTCACAAGAGCAGAGACTCACCTCTCTTGATGTGCTGACCACACTCCTCTTGATGCATCCCAGGATGGGGTTGGCCTTCTGGGCTGCATGAGTGCACTGCCGGCTCATGCTGAGCTTCTCATCTATCAGCACCCCCAAGATCTTCAGGGCTACTCTCAATCCACTCTGTACAGAGTCTATATTTTTTCCTGGGATTGGCCCTACCCAGGTGCCGGACCTTGCACTTGGATTTGTTGAAGCTCAAGCAGTTTGCACTGGCCCATTTCTCAAGCCTATCAAGGTCCTTGTGGATGGCATCCCTTCCCTCCAGCGATTCCACCGCATCACACAGCTTGGTGTCATCAGCAAACTTGCTGAGGGTGTGCTCAGTGCCATGGTCCATGTCGCTGACAAAGATGTTGAACAGCACTGGACCCAGAACAGACCTCTGAGGAACACCGCTTGACACTGGTCTCCATGTGGATGTCAGGCTGTTGACCATAAGTCTTTGAGTGCGAACTTCTAGCCATTTTCTTATCCACCGAGTGGTCCATCCATCAAGTCCACGTCTTAGAGACAAGAATGTCAGCTGGGACAGTGTCAGATGCCTTGCACAAGTCCAGGCAGACGACTTCGTTTGCTCTTCCCACATCAGCCAGAGCTGTAACTTTGTCATAAAAGTCACCAAATTAGTCAGACACAATTTGCCCTTAGTGAAGCCATGTTGGCTGTCACCTCATTATTTTTCCTGTGCCTTAGTACTGTTAAAAGGAGGATCTGCTTCACGATTTTACCTGGCACAAAGCTGAGGCTGACCAGTCTGTAGTTCTCTGGTTTTTCTTTGCTTCGCATTTTAAAAATGGGCATTATGCTTCCCTTTTTCCAGTCTATAGGAACTTCACCAGACTGCCATGACTCCTCAAATATGATGCCTAGTGTCCTAGCAAATTCAGCTGCCAGTTCCTTCAGGATCTATGGATGTATCTCATCAGTTCTCACGGACTCATGCACCCTCAGGTTCTCTAAGTGTTCCTGGACATGATCTGCTCCTACTCTGGGTGTTTCTTCACTCTCCCAGGCCCAGCCAATGTCCTTGTGACTTGGGTGGTATGGCTCAAGTGGTTATCAGCAAAGACTGCAGCAAAACTTTTTTTGAGTCGTTCAGCCTTCTCCATACCCTCAGTAACTGGGTCACGTGTATCACTCTGGAAAGGCCCCACTTTGTCTCTTCTTTTGTTTTCTTCCATGTATCTTTAGAATCCTCTTCTGTTCTTTTTAATGTCCCAGGCGGATTTGATTCCATCAGGTCTTTAGCTTTTCTAACCAGGTTTCTAGTTTCACAAACAATCCTCTTACTATCATCCCAGGTTACCTGTCCTTGCTTCCACCCTTTGTGGATTCAACTTTTGTGTTTGATTTTGGCCAGGAGCTCCTTGTTCATCCACATAGGTGTCCTGGCGTTTTTGCCAGATTTCTTCCTTTTAGGGATGCAGTGCCTTTGAGCTTGGAGGAGACAATCCTTGAAAGTCAACCAGCTTTCCTGGGCTCCCAGTCCCTCCAGGGCTTTGTCCCATGATATGCCACCAATGAGGTTCCTGAAGAGGCCAGAGTCAGCTCTTCTGAAGTTGAGGGTTTCAAGCTTGCTGACCATCCCCTTCTTTGCTGCCCTTAACATCTTAAACTCCACCATCTCTGCAGCCAAGGTCACTGCAGCCAAGGCTGCCCATGAGCTTAACATCACCTACCAGCCCTTCTCTGTCGGTTAGAACAAGGTCTAAGCATGGCACCTCTCCTCATTGGTTCTTCTATCACTTGGAGGAGGAAGTTATCATCAATGCATTCCAGGAATCTCCTGGATTGTTTATGCCCTGCTGTGTTGTCTCTCCAACTGATATTGGGATGGTCAAAGTCCCCCATGAAGATGAGGGCTTGTGAATTAACAGCAACTTCTATCTGTCTATGAAGGGCCTCATCCACTTAGTCCTCTTGGTCAGGTAGTCTGTAGCAGACCCTCACTGTAATGTCTCCTACCCTTCCTTTCACCCTGGCCCACAAGCATTCAGTCTTTTCATCATCACTTGCCAGGTGGAGCTCCGTGCATTCTAGCTGTTCATTGACATAGAGGGCAACATCCCCTCCTCGTTTCCCCTGTCTGTCCTTCCTGAAGGGCTTATGCTCTTCTAATCCAACACACCAATCATAGGAGTCATTCCACCATGTCTCCATGATGTCAATTGGATTGTAGTGCTAATATCCATTAGAGTTAGCAGAGCAACCTAAAACCTCTTCTCCCCCATGACTTACCTGCATGTGCAGCATCAGGCCTCACTTCTGTACCACAACGCTGTGCTGCACTGCTTGAATGACCCCAACAGAGACCTGCTTTTTCACACCATCGTAAGTCACCCACTCTGTGGTATGCCATCGGTGAGCTGAGACTGGGAACAGCCAGAGGGATTTGGGAGCAGGTCCAGAAAGTAATCAGCTGCACCTAGACCTCTGTATTACAGCAACTTGTCCAAGGTGAAACCCCAAACCCTGCTGTATGAAGTGTTTTCTTTCTCCTACAGATTTAATCTGTGTCCCATGTCTCAGCCCCAGAGCTGGAGCGAAGGCAGTCTGTCAAACAAACATATTCAACAGCCATGGTGTAATTTGAGTAATTAGTAAGAATATATCCAGTGTCTGTGACTGACATATCTAGAGTGCCCAATTCAGGATCTCAGTGACTAAAGGCTATGTGCTTTGCTGATGTTCACCTTGTACAACTGAGACCTGAAGGAGCTTTTTTCTCTACTAGTTTGCCTGCAGAGTGACTCCGCATTTGCATCGCTGCCAGGCGGGCACTGAGTCAGCCCGAGGGAAAAAAGAGATAAAAGGTCAGCCAAAGGCTACTCTTGTGTTTGTTGGCACCTCATGCAAATCAGACACATACGGGCAGGCAGCAAGAGAATATCCAGTGCATGCTGATCTAGCAAGAGAAATGAACTCCCACTCTGCACTTTTTCAGACAGCTGCTCTGTGCAGAAAGGAACATATTAGTCATCCTTCTCTTCAGCATGTCTCTATTCCTTGCAAGTGGGCAGAATGATCTATTTTTATACTCAGTGGTCACGCTGAGTAGGTAACTCCTTTGTCTCAACACATCCTGATGCTTTATTACAGACTAGCTGCCGCCAGGTGTCATTTCTCCATACATCTTTTAAAATCATCCTGAAACTCCAAGCCAACACATATGTCTGAATAAAGAGACAGTTTCCTAGCATCACTGAGCAAAAGCCCTTCTAAACTTTACGACTGCTTTATCCACCTCTGCATTTATGACAACTGTAAAGACCTCTGCCAAGGTATTCATTAGAGCTGCACCTTGAGTTCTGTTATACTGTATAAAACAAAGGATGAAGTTTTGGGGTATGTCACCCAACAGCCCACATGACAGACACACTGGTGCCACTAGCAAAGGGGGCCCAAGGGCTTTATGTGTGATTCAGTGCTGCAGTCCCTTGAGCAGGTGAGCTGATGTAATGGGTCACTGTTGTTAAAAGGGGAAGGTCTCATCTACTTCTCTTTCTTCTTCACTCCCCTCTCACTTGATTCCAGGCAAATGATCCAGTCCCTCTCATGTGATAGCTCTGGTCCTTCCCGGTGACTCTCAACCTATTAAACCATCAAGCTACATGAAGAGTGCCTGACTTGGCACAAGATAAGCAGTGGAAGCATTTATTTTCCAGCTTCTCATTTGCCTGTAATTGTAGACACGCAGTCTACATGTAGTGAAACCACATCAAGTGACCATTCACAAAGCATTTAATAATGCCAGTGATGTAAAATGTCTCTGTTCTCCAGTTTACTGCCATGCTGACAATACCCTCTTCAAGCTCACAAGGTCACCATGAAAGGGAAAGAAATGTGAAAGGGAGGATTAACTATTGAATGTTATATCTTTAGTTACAAATCTGTATCATTTTCTGTTGTCTTTTGATAGCCATGGGGAAAATACATCATTTTTTTGCTAACTGATAACACTTTTATGCAGAAACTCAGAAACTTTATTTTTATAGCGCTTGAAAAATACGGTAGTGTGTGAAATTAGGAAGTGTAATCTTGCAAGTGTACTTGACAGAAAGCGAAAAATTCACAGCAAAAGCAGACAGCAATTACCAAAGGAGGGGAGTACCTGAAACATGAAAATCTTAAATTGACCATTCAGGCGTATTTGCACTGCAGGTGAACTCAAGGTGATTCAGTGACTCATTTTACCTTGGTCAGTATCTACCAGAAAAAGAAAGCACTCAGCTCTGGGCAACATATTATCAAGAGTCTCTCTGTCTTCTCCTACCACTTACACACCTGTATTAACATATCTTTAGCCTGGGGAATTAGGATGCCATTTATTTGGAAAATAACATATATGCAAGGGAACCTAATGTAGTCTTGAGAAAATTTCCTGTGGTTAAAAATATATAAGAGAGAAGAAAAAGAACTGTATTATTTTGTCTGTGTTTCAACTCCTAAAGGACTCTCACAAGAAAACAGTAAATCTCTATTTCATAGAATTTTATGTGTATGTACATAAAATACAAGCAAAAGAAATCAAAATCAATTTCTTGAGAGCTGCAGAAGTTTCACAATATCTCTGAAGTCTAGTAAAAAGTGGCATGCCACAATATTAAAATCTACTATTCTGATGAAAATCACTTCAGCACCAGACCTATCAAATCCTGTCTCTTGTACTGGACTTACAGCAATGGAAAAGCAAACATAATCTGATTCTAGGAGTGACATTAGTAATAATCACACAGGAAAATGAAAAAGCTTCTCCATACTTATAAAGAAAATCTAATGAAGCTATTTACTGAGACACTACAGTTTTGTCTGACCAAACAATTAAAAACAGTTTCTTTAAAATGCACGTTCAAAGACAGTAAAACCAACTCACCAGTCAAGCAGACAGGGTAGAGAGGGCTAAAATATAAATATAAAAGCTATAACTGAAAAAAATATAATTATCTGAAGATCTTACCTGCACATCCTACACTATATGGTGAGAATTGTGGTTAGTTCTAGCCGTGCACTGTGTTGAGTCTGTTTCCTTTACAGGAATTGCTTCTACCTCACTGTCATCATCCCTTCCTTTTTCAGTTTGGTTGCATTAGGTTCAAAATTTCCGGGTCATTTTCTTGAAAAACGAACAGGGGAAAAAACTTCACCCCTAGCAAAAGATCAAAGCCTTTTCGGATTCAAAATCTTCTGTTTGCATTGTGTGCCAAAATGCACTGGACTTTTTAGTTTGCTTCATGTGAGAGAAGAAAGGGTAAAAATTTATCTCTTTTTAGCCTATCATCTGAAATAATTTTTGGTTTAGTATCTGAAATCTAGAAGACATTCACAACTCGGTCCAGTACTGAACAGTATTCACTGTAAGAGCCAAGTCCTTCTTACCCTTAGTCTCCTCAACTGCCTTCCACACCCACTGCAAGTGAGCACTCCAAGGGGGCTGTGACACACTATTACTTTCTATCTCTGTCCTCCCAGTGAAGCCTTGTTCGTTACCCAAATGCAACTTTGGCAGAAAGAGAAAAGAGGTGCCCTGATGAGTCTGAGCTGCCTGTGATTTGCCCCCTGAACCTCTTAGGCACACAGAGCACTTGAGCATACATAGTCCCATATGGTCCAACCTCTCTTTCAGGTTTCTTATATGAGTGTGAATCCCATAAAAAACAGTGAATCAAATTACATAAATGCATCTGAGAGCACGTTGCCCTCAGTCCAGATCCCAGTTCTCCCTATTTCAGTAGAGGTTGTGTAAGTATAGAAGGCCATCAGTTTGCACCAGAATTATTTCAAGAGCAGTAGGACCTGTTTGTTCTCTTCATGGGTGAAGTTCACTCTCTCTAGTGCAGATTGAGTCAATTACTCTATTTCCACAATAAGAAGCTAAAAAAAGCTTTTTTGATGTATAATAGGGGATTTCAATGCTGCCTTTGTTTATATACATATTCTTTTACTAAATAAGTAGTATTAAGGCTTGATTCTGTTGGGTTCTGAGCATTTGGAGATAGAAGATTTTTATTCTCAGCTTCAACCATGTACTTAGCTCTCTGCTCTGTCCAGAACACAGCTCATTGATGATCAGGCTTGGTGATCATCTTCTAAAGTATTTTCGACGTTTTGCCACAATACAAAATATATGTTTGATTTATGAGTTGCAAGAGCCTCCAGTGTACCTCTAGAGTTTTCAGTATGAAACTCTTTGAAGGTGTCTGAATAAAAAGCATTTTACTTTACCATTGCCTTGAAGGAATTACAGAGTGCAACACGGATGAAGTCGAGTGCATGATGTTTTCAAGCAGTTGCTCCAACTATTAGCTAGAGAAGATGGTTCTTGCACAAAGACACATCTCACAGACACAAAGTATACTTAACTCATTTTAAGTATGAATTGTTGTACTGTCCAAATAGTAAGTTTATTACATAAAAAAAAAAAAGTAGAGCAGTCTAACTGTTAGAGCAGATCTTAAAAATACAACAGAAGCACCAGTCACATAGAGTTTTGAAAGCAATGCTGCCACAAGACTGAGGGAAATGTCATACTGGTTACCACACTGGATGAAAATCTTGTCGAATAGTGCCAAATATGTGGCTGAGCCTCTGCTCAAATTCACCTCTTCCTCCTTTGTAAAAGTAATATATATGCTAAAATGCAGCCTCACACACCTATACCTCCCAGGTTCATATTTATCTTTTGCTGCTAGAGCCAAGTTTATAAAGAAGAAGCTAAAGGACTGCTCTAAAATACCCCTCTTGCTTCCTATCTCTCTCCTCCTCACTCACTTACCCTCCCACTCACACTTTTAGCGTATTTTATGCTATAGCTCCAGGAAATTGCGCCTCTCCACTCCTGTGGAAAGTCAAGGTAGAGGATCGTATCTTACCTTGTCCATCTCACTTTTGCTCAAGCATCTTGCCAGCCAAGAAACATGGGGGAAAATGCACCATCTCACTGTGTATGTAGTGTAGTCTTATAGAGCTGGGAAGATTATATCTCTTTAGCATTCTAGTACTATTCTGGCTTCACACATTTACACGTCACCTCCTCCACTGCATAGCCATGGTTAATACCGAGTGGGTAAGAAAAGTTCTGCTCCAGTTACCTTCTACACTGAGTCAGTGGTGTTGGTGCTGTCACAGGAGGTGTCTGAACAATACCTAAACATGAGCCTGAGTCCATTCTGTATTAGGTTATACCGTCAGCGAACTGGCATACAGGCAGCTCATGGAGCCGTGGGGTAATTCAGCTATTACTCCTCTGTGAAGTAACAGAAGATGGTGTTATTTAGTACATCTTTCCTGCACTATAGTGCATTCTGCCTGGGCCATCAGGGTGTAATCTGGCTAGTGCCACAGAAGTACTTTGGATGTGCTCATAACTGAACAGATCCCTTGGCCACAGAGAAAGAGCAAAGCAAATACTCGAGACTCAGGCGTTTAAAATCTTTTCACTCTCACAATAATTCGTGATGAATTAGAAAAGATTGTCTGTCACCTCAAATTCCATGGCAATCCCTTCTTGCCTTCTTTGGTAGTCTAGCTTGCTTATACTACAAGGCAAGAAACATAAAACTGACATGGAAGACTACTGTTGTATTATGGGTTTTCTTTCACAAACTTACAATGCTCCAGCACAAAAGTGAGTCAGAACAGCTTCCCCATTACTTCCACAGGAGACCTTCCTTTTCTGATGGCTTTAATGGCCATCATAAATTTATTTATTGGTCTTTGTGTGAATACGGCTCCTCAGCTTAAACAGCTTTTCTGCTTTCTAATGTTTTTTCTTTCCTGTAGGCATTTGTTGACAATGTTCCTATTCCTTTCCCTGCCTATTTTACCAGCCTGAACAATTTAAACTCTTCTACAATCGCTTCACATGATCCTCCTGGTGATCCTATGACTTTGCCTTGCAGTTCTCAAGGTCTCACTTTACAGGTAGCACTTTACTGGTATTTGCACTGTATTGTTTGACTTTCCTTCATCAGACTGGTAGATGACAATAATCCTGAGGTTTTCACAAGTTTTCATTTCCAAATATGAGTTCCTTCCTTGTAACTGAATTTTTGCTTCTAGTCCCCAAAGGCAGTATCTTTCTTAAATATTACAGAAATAAATATGCTTTATATAATGCATATTAAGTCACTATACATGGATAGAGATATTGTTATCACAGCCAAGCTGAATATTTCAGTTCAAGTCTCCAGTTGAATGCTTGAATTCAGAAACTAGGTGTATGCCATAATGAAGTTCCTCAGGAGATCTCTGTTAGTTATTCAGATTATTCCTAGAATGTACTGACAGCTCTTAATGAACAGACAGAGTTGCTTCTGAATTTGCCCAACTGTTTCTAAAAAATCAGATTTTTACAGCATTACAGGCATTTCTGGGACCTCTTACGGAACCGCATTCCTTCACCACAGCCAAAGAATTTCAATCAGCTACAGTTTGCATGCAATGCGTAGTAAACCATTTTGTAACCACATATTGAAAGGAGATCTCCAGCATATGACTTAAATTGACTTAACTATGGTAATGGTCAAAAGAATTAGAGCAAAAAGCCATGAATCTAATTAACTATCTTTCAGGAATACCTTAAATCAGTAATGTACTCATCTTTATTATTTTTTATTTGATAGGTAATAAGCAACAAATAAGTGACACTGGATTGTGGCACATCTTGCTGACATACATACTGTATCTCACCAATAGAGGCTGAATGGAAAATCTATATAATATACAATGCAATATAAGAGACAAATCCCTGCGATGATCTGTTTATATATTTAGATAACAATGAAACTAAAAAATGAGACTAATGTGGTCTCTCTGCAGCTGCTTTCACTGAAATTAAGGTAATTTTGGTTGTTGAACCACAGGAAACTCTCATGAGTTGATCAAAACTAAAATAGATTATTGTGGAGCCTTTTTTCCGATTTCTATTTTATGTAACTTGTGGCTAGTGCAGAAAGCTTGGTAACTACTGTTTCATTCAGGCATTTTATCCAATCACAAAACTACTTCTCAAACATGCAATCACATTTTCTTTTTCAAAACACTGAATATTTTTCAGCTGCATAACAAGCATTTCATTAAGTAAGGCGACATTTTATCAAATATATATAGGATTTAATAATGTAGAAGTTACCTCTTCTGTGCCAGCCAGACTATAGTTATCTCTAAAAAGAAAAACTTTTTTTTTCACTTCTTCTGAGAAATCAAGATAGAAAAGTGCCACTTGAATAAATAAAATCAGTTCTATAGTAACTCTCCAGGCCAAACTCGTTCATCTATCTTCATACCTGAAAATCTTTATTTTCTTGGCATTTTTTAGGGGCCTTTAATGACCTGAGTCCAGAAATCTACTGATAATAGTCCAGAGTTCTACATGTTACGTGCAGAAATCAGTAGATTTCCTCCAGCCCTTCTGCAAATCTCCTGCTTTCTTTAAAATCTAGAGAAAGATGGAAGAGGTAGGATTTCTCCTTAAGCCTGAATATAGAGTGACACAGCTACTCGGAGGAGTTTACCCCTGTTTCACAGGTTCTACCTTTCCTCATGTCTCCATAAAGAATGCAAATGATAATGGAAGAACAGAAGTGCTTGTGGTAGGAAGAAATTATGGATGTGGAACTAGACATGGTGTCCATTTGGAAGGACTCCTTTGATTCAAGAGCCTCTCCAGAACGGATACAAACACCAAAGGTAGACACGCAGGAGAGGGCACATGGACGACCATAATTCTCAGACCTTCTCCTTTTCTAGGCGCTTATATGGGGCTGCACTATGGTGCTGATGCCATATATAACAGTCTCAACTCTTCCTAACATTTATGTTCAAATTATCAGCAGACAAGATTTATTTGTTAACTCTTTTTATTCCAGCCTGCATTTTATGTCACAGAAAGTGGTCAACCAAGTATACTAAAAAATAAATGCAGACAGAGACTATGCTCTCACAGACAGTACTATGTTGTAGTTTGTGCAAGAGAGACAAGAATCTTCAAGGCTGGTGACTTACAACAGCTGTCTCCTCACTGTTCCCATCTGCATCCTCCTCTGGGAATTTACATATTCCAGTTGCTTTTTTGGACATGGCTTTGTTTAATTTTTTCTACATTACAAATGAGACATTTATTGTTTCTGGAGAGCAGGTCTAACAATGCTCTTGCTTTTACTTGTACTTTTCTTCTTGATGTAGGTTTGATTTTTGACACTTACTGCTGTCTAACTGCAGCAAAAATGGAAGCCATAGATGCAGAGAAGGGGAAATAGTTTTATTAAGTAAAAAAATAGAGCAAAAAAATGTAATATAAATCACTGAAATGGCCCATTACCTCAAACCAACTATCACATGAGTTCACCTATAAATTGACGTATACATGATCTGGCAAATCAATACAAATGCAATCTATAAAAGTCATGTTAGCAGCTCCTTTTGTCTAAGGATTAGTAAACAGAAAGCAGGAATTTCCAAACCCTAATCAAAGTCAATAATTTAGGACATAAGAGCCGTAAGAACAACATCTGGTGTTAATAGGAATATACATATCCTTAATTTCACTTGTCTCACTTTACTACTGCACAGACAGTGAAGATCAGTCATAAAGATTAAATGACTGTGTCACAATACTATTCTGTGCAAAAATACCTGCCCTTTTACAGATATTGAGTAGTTTGTTGTACTACATTGGAATATCTGCTTTGCCAGCAAACAACTTTGGAGATAATGCCATTTAGCTTTCAAACTTTCTTATGTATAGTCCTCCGTTGTTCTGTAAAACCTCAGTATGGTCAAATTCTATATGGTCTCACAATCTTCAGGGTACAACTTAAAGTAGTATAGCAGGTATATGCAGTCACATCATCTCCCAAAGCTGAGATGAGGGGGCATTCATGGCAAATTCAATCTCAATTTATAGCGGCTGATTCTCATAGAGAGTAGGTTCAGTCCAAAGCTTTTAACAAACCACGTATACTATCCCTATTTACATGTGTAGTATAACACATTTGACACTTTATGCTTTTAGGCAATACATTGATAACAGAATGTGAAAAACTATGTGGCTGAGGAGAAAGTTTAACACCTCCATTAAGTATCAGGAAAATTTCTAACTTTTCTGTCAGCTACTTGGCCAAGAAATAGATGTGCCCAGTGTGTCCAATGATATTTCTGAAGTAGGGGCAGTCATTAGTGATAGGACAAGGGACAATGGCCTGAAACTGCAAGAGGGTAGATTTTCACTAGATATAAGGAAAAAATTCTTCGCCGCGAAAGTGGTGAAGCACTGGAACAGGTTGCCCAAGGAGGCTGTGGATGTCCCCTCCCTGGAAGTGTTCAAGGTCAGGTTGGATGGGGCTTGGAGCAACCTGGTCTGGTGGGAGAGAGGTGTCCCTGCCCACAGCAGGATGATTGGACCAAGATGATCTTCAAGGTCCCTTCCAACCTTAACCATTCTATGATTGATTCTATGATTAGTCCTGCAGGAGAATGTTAAAATTGAACTTTGAGAAAGATTTGGAAATGTAAAGACACATATATCTGCAGAGCAGAAATGTTCTTCAGTAAAAGCTTTTGCCTAAGTACCACGTTTCAATAGCTCTTTAGTTGCCTGATAGGAAGAGGGAAACCTCTTGGAGCTGACCTGAAGGACATCACAGATGTGTGACTTACTCCTCTGTTCCTTTTCATCCGCATGTTAACCTGGCAACTGTGTTGTCTTTGCTTTGTAAATTCACATTTAGCCTTTACTTTTACTCAAACATCTATCAGAAACTGTGCTTGATTACAGGATGTTCGACAAACAACAAGGTATTTAATTTTCATGAATCCTGAGACATCATCAGGACACCCAGCACCACATTTGTCTTCTCAAGTACACTGAGAAGGCAACAGAGCTCCTCCACTACAGCTGCATGAATTGTCAGCATCAAAGAGATGCCTCCTCAGAACTAAAGTTAGTTGAATCAAGACAGTGATGAGAGTCGCCTGGACGTTGATAGTGTCCTAGTAAACTGACAGAAAATCTTCCAAAATGATTCTTCATTGATGTCTCCCCACTGGTACTAGAAGAATAAACGGTTCCATTTCATCCACAAATTTCTGTCAGATCAATATCTTCTGCCAGGCAGCTAATAATAAGGGAGGATTACCATGGTTTTGAATGATATTACTAACGTTGTTTTAAAAAATAAAACTAAGCATTCCAAAGGTTTAAGAGTATATGTACATACCAAATAGCTCATTTTCACATAAATCTGCTATATACCTGTGCTGAAGCCAGCTCAGGGTATGACGTAGATATCAGTGTCCATGGACAAAATACTACTATCTCTACCCCATCCTCCCTGCCAAAATGAGCATTTACAGTATTCTCAGTGAAATAGGAGTGTGGAGACAGTCTTCACCATTACTCCAAATCACTCCCACTTGGCTTGTCTGGACCACATACAACTCAATAATGAATACTATTAGACCAAACCACATCTGCCCTGCTCTTTCTAACCTCCTTTTCTCTTTTTTTCACTTGATTCTTCTGCTTGATATTTTCCAAATCCTGCATGCCAAGCTGTCTTGGGCGGGAGCCTTTTGGGTCTGCTCCCAAGCACAGAGCATGAAATACCAAAATACAAAACAAAGAGCATCTAAAAAATAATACTTTGCTAAGACTGATATATTTATTGAGGGATCTCAAAATGTATGCAAGTGTAAACTAATATCATTCTACATTATTGGAAAATGTGAAGTCGAAGTGTTTTGCATTGTGCTTTGGCCATGTGGTAAATTCTAAGCAGAATGAAGTTTCTGCTCCTTTTGCATATTTCTGAGGAAGCTCTATCTGGGACAGAATTTAGCATTGGGATTTACATCATCTTAGCCACTGTAACAATTTCTACATTTTTCTCATATTTCAGGCTTGGCCTCTTATGACAAGTATCTTCCCAAAGTAAGTGTGCAGTTTGTGTTTTCTATTAATCAGCAAAATGCACAGTTTTCTGCTGCATCTTCTGTCTCCGGAATTGTTATACAACTGCATTAAAGTCACAGCCCTCAGTCCATGGTTGAGCCTCATCTAAGCCTAGGGCAAGATTATTATAGTGCCCTTTGGAGTCTATCTTGGTAGGTTTCGCTGGCATCAAGTACCGAAGGTTCTTCCAAAATCTGGAATTCACAGGAAGGGATTTATCCTTTTCCCACTTCACAACCCTCTTTGATGGTAAGAGAGATAATGATTCTGGCAAGAAATTGTAGTCACTTATAGGCATATATTCAATTAATATGATCTTAGTTTTTCTTTCAACTAGGGCTTTATGAAGTCCGCTCTCAAGTTCGTATATGGCTCTGTCAGAAACGTAGTTCTGGCTCAGTATAATGATTAATCTTCGGCTTTTGTCAATGAATGAATGGATATCATCAACAATTGCTGCAAATTAAAGATAAACGTGTTATTAAACTAAATTGAAAGAGTAGACACTGAATCAACTTATCCTTTAACAATCACTCATGTACCAAAAATGATCCCCTTAAAAACTGACAGCATGTAAGCATCCTGTCCCTATGAATAGGTTAATATGCATTACAGATTAAGAGTTTGCAGAAATGAGCTCAGCTATGGTCAAAGCTTGTTCTCTGGAGCAGACAAAAGCCTGCAGACAAAAGCCTAATACAATATCCAGCTGCCCTAGACAGCTGTCTGTCAGTAGTCACATCATGACAGCAGAATTCATTTTTCCTCCAACCAGACATCTCTTTGCTTTTTGGTGATAGATACCACTGGAGTGCTTCCACAGAAAGTGACCAACAGCAACCTCTCTCCAAAGATTCATTAAGCCTCAGGATACTCCTTCCTTTACGTCACTGAATGCCCAAATTTACTGCCAGTAATCCAAGGTTGAGAAGACTAGCATGTAATGGCAAAATGTATTTCAACTGGTTTACATTCCTGGCTTTTGTCATGTCAGTTGATGAATGAACTCAAATGGTGACACCCTCCAAACATCCATACACTGAGCTGAATCCTCATGCACAACTTGCTGCACTTGCTTCAACACCATGGGACAAGGTCTACAGAGACCAGACATCTAGAAAGCATGCCTTGTAAGGAAAAGCAAAGCAAACTGCATGAGTAACCTAAAGAAGAGAGAAACTTAGAAAAGAAGGAGGCTGACAAGTGTATGTCAACACACCGAAGGTTCCTGTAACTAGAGGGAAATACTTTTTTTTTGTTTCCGTATTCACAATGGTTCAGACCGGAGAAAATGAAATAAGCTAAAAATATTGCAAGGAAATAAGCTAAAACTATTGAAAGAATCAGACTGAACACTTCAGAAAGCATTTTTTTAATACCTAAGGCGAGAGGGTAACTAGAAAAAAATGGCTTGGACGAACTCTGGGACCTCTTTGAGTTAGAAAAATGTCAGGAATGCGTACGAATGATGAGACTCATTGTTTTTAACAATTATATCCTATTCCTCAACTAGATCTTTGCACTAGATGGAACCCCACAGTATTTTTTTTCCAACATCTGCAAAAGGCCCTCTATCCATAGGTGATTTAAAGAAGCCGAATTGCACATTCTGATTTCTATTTCATTATGACACAAATTACATTCACAAAATGGTTTCAATCACCACACTGAAGATACAGCAAACATGCAAGTTACCTGCGAATAACTAGTGCCAGAGACACCAACTGTTCTGTGCAATAAATGTGAGTTCATTCATAGGAACCTGCTTTCAGTAAAAGCAGAGCAAGAGCACTATAACTGTGAAACATCTGACATCATCTCTCTTCTCACCTTAACTTCCTCCCTGACAGATTTTTCACCTGTTCATCTTGGTTCTGTGCAATTAAAGATATGTATGTGTGTATGTGTATATGGATTCATAAGTATTTCTATAAAATGTATACATACAAACTTTGCATGCATGTTGTCTAGATTAAATAAAAAATGCAGCATTTCAATGCACAACACATTTGACAAAAATCCTTCTAACCACAGACTTTTACCTTTGTGTGAAAAAGATGTGCCTATTTAATGAAAAAAATATTCAATACACTTACCTCCTCCAGGGGATATATCCCTCTCAAATATACACAACTTGTACCCAAAGTTTTCTTCTAATATCATGGGTAATATCTTCAAAGCAAATTCTCTCTCTTCTTCAGTAGGTGAAATGCAATCTTTCAGGTAAGACACAAATGCATCATATACCTTTCCATCTGGAAAGAAATCACCAGTTGTTGTCTTGTTAGCAAACATTAAAAATACAATATCTGATGCACCATTCTGGTTTTCAAAGTTATTGTTTCAGTAGCAATCTAGAAACTCCTGCTCTTTCCTTTGGTACTCCAAACAGTCTTCAAACAACAACAAAAAATCCTGAAAAATTTTAAATTTGATACAACAGATTCTGATTTTATTTGGCAAATATTTCAAAATAACATATCCTTTCTACTTAGAGGTGGTTTTTTTAAAAAATCAGATTCATTTAACCAGTTAAAGTCACATCTGTGATCAAGTTCTGCCTCAACATGAGGAGAAACTTCTTTACTGTGAGAGTGACAGAGTACTGGCACAGGCTGCCCAGAGAGGTTGTGGAGTCTCCTTCTCTGGAGACTTTCAAAATGCACTTGGACACGTTCCTGTGTGGCCAGGAAGCATACCTTCACTTGCTCCTTAAGTGAAGGTTGCAGTGATACTGCCTGGTAAGATACTAATAGTGTGCTCTCCTTAAGTGCATTTAGTGACAAACCCACAAATTGCAATGACCTCTTTGGTCAAGGAAGCATTTTAAACTTCACCTCGCTGAAGAGCATCAGTGAGGTGAAACCAGATTTCTGCCAACCTGCCAGAATGATCATCCTCTTTACAGATTGATAATTGTAAACTTCTCCACCTTCATCAACTTTTGTGATGAAGAATACAGCCAAACAGAGTGCATCTGAACAGAATCTGTAACTTGCACTACCTGCTCTAGAGGCAGGTTCTTCACTTTATCTGCTGTTACTGCCCCAGGTGTTTAACAAACTCACTTTAGCACCTGACCATCAAGTTCTCTTTTACATAGTCTTTGCTGTTTCTACTCACAAAACTCCTGGACTGACTGTCTCTTCCTCAAAGATCATTGCTCTGTAGAACCTACCAGAAACTATTTTTTAATCAACACACTTATTTCAATGTCAACATTGGCCAAGTCGTACCATCATCAGTGTCATCTCTTCTGCTTATGTTCCTGTAGAATAGAACTAAGTCGACTCTAAACATCACACAGACAAACACTGCAGCTACAGCAACACATGAAAATAATATAGCAAGGACCATTCCTATTGTAAACATGTGCATAGGCAGATCTCGGGTGTTCCCTGTAAAACAGAAACACAAGAAATTATAACCATAACAAAGAGTATTATATGACAAGGTTATTGTATCCAATACTGATGGAATCTTAAAATCATTCCCCAAGAAGTCATAATGTTGATGTGAATCCTTTCCTGCTAATAATTCAAACACATAGACATGCCATTTGACCTGAAATGGGGAAGAACTACAGAACATGGATTACTCTAAAACCTGGAGAAACAATCTTGCACTTGTTCACACGTCCTCCACACAGATAAAGGAACTGTATGCCAGGTCAAGACTGACATTACAGATTCTCATGGATATGTAGCATCCCAAACTGACGGTCACTCACTTCTGTGATGAGTTTTCTTCAAGTTCTTTATTATTTCCTGTTATTCTCTGCATTTCACCCCTCCCTCAGTCCATCTGTAACAGTCTTTAACCTCTCTGAACAATATTGTTGCTTTTTCTTTTACCTCTAGTCTCTTTCAGGCTTCCCCCGCTTTAACTATTATTCTGTTATCTTTGTCTTTTTTGATCCAAATAAAGAGTTTAAACCTTAAATCTCTGTGATGTGTTTATGAAGGCACTGTAAAGTCTCTCCTGCTGTAGTCTGTATTTCACCTGCTTTTTTATATGCATTGTGTTTAGTCTATTTTCACATATTTCCACCTTGTAAAGCTTGGAAAGGTCTGAGAGAGATGGAAAACAAGAAGGAAACGCCCATTTGCCATGAATTTCCAGGCTGTCTGGACTATAAACATGAAGTATTACTATATGGTAGAGGACAGCTTTCCATAACTAGAACGATAGAGTCCCTGACAAGAGATAAACCACCAGCCAGAACATTTCAGGCATTATCAAGAATATAAAAGATTGACCTTTCCAGGGGAGAAAAAAAAAAAAAAGAGAAGAAGAAAAAAATCCACACCACCACAAAAACAACCCAAACATCAGATTTTCATTTTAGAAAAAGCTGTTTCATAACCAAAGAGACCCAAACAACAGACTCTGGGCTGCACCAAGCTTCGGTTAGTTAACCCCTGTGATCCCACCAATCTGATGAGTAGGAGAGCACAGGGAACACTCTGTCATAGGGTCTGATCAAGCGCTACCAAGGGATCTGTCAGCCAGAGCATTGCACAGCCTCCCCAGCTGTGTCCACAGCAGCAGCGTTTGAACCCTGGAGCCCTCACACAGCTGCTCTAGCAGATGTAGCAGCAACCCCTGCTGTCCCTGCCTCGGAGAAGGAGAATTCACCCAGGGAGTTGTTAGGTCCAACACTAGAGAGATCAGGGCCTTCATAAGCACAGAGCCACGTTTGGAGAGAAGTTCTGAGATCAGTTCTTGTGGCTCAGAAGACTGGCATAACTCACAGTTATATGCAAGATGTATAATTGATAGATTATACCATACCTTTCTTCAGTTTCACTATTTTTATTTGTGTTCTTTCATCAGTTTGCAACACGCAGGTGAAATTATGGTGCATGTCCTCATCTGTTACTTTTTTTATCCGTAGTAGCCTTGTGACATAGAACTTGTTTCCCAACCTGCAGCAAAGAATGGTGTTAGCAACACAATCTTTACAGAAACCTACAATCAGCTGAGAGGTAGATTTCAAGGAAAAGGTTCTAAGCCTTCTCAGCCTCAGGCTGAAGTCTTACTGAATTTCCAGTTCCACAAAGTCCAGGACATTATCACATACAAACAAAAACGCAGTATTTTCAAGAAACCTACTGCAATTTTTTGAACTCTTCTTCACATATGGAGGGTTCATCCTCAGGGATATCTGTGCATTTTTCTGGAAATGTTTGATTAATTAACCAGTAGAGGCTGGCGTCTTCTTCCATATAATAACCCAAGTAACCTGTGCAATTGAGTATCTCCTCTTTTCCTAAAAAAACATAACATGGGAAGATCTAGTCAGGAGTAACGTTCACATTCACGATCCAGTAAAATGCCAGCTTACCAGGCAATGTATCCCATGAGCTGTGCTCCTTTCTGGACCTTGTAGGCCCTGCATGATATTTATGATGTTATACCTGCACTGGTGGTGGCTTTGGCAACCTTGCCCAGGGAGGATTCTGTGGCACCCTGTTGCAGATTCAGTCACCCACTGCTTTCTCACAGATAAACCATCACATCCAGCGGATTTTAGTTCTTGATCAGACCATCATGCACCAATGCTTTCCAGTAAGTGAGGCCTGCCCAGGAATTCTCCAAGGGTACATATTACAAATGGACCTCTGAAGATTTATCAGAGTGGATGCTTCCCATTAAAACACGTTAAAGCAGGATCCAGGTGAAGGACTGCCCATCTTAGATTCAGACCGTAGAAATCCAAATCACAGTTGCACAGATTGAAACACAGATCTAAATTTCTAGTATCAGCTGCCTTGCGACTCTTTTTCACTAGACACAGCAGCTATTTTCAGGGAAATATTATAGAACATCATCGAAACGACGACAGGTAGGAAAGACTATGTACGTAGCACATCCAAAATTCCCTTCACTCTCCACCATGCCATCTGTCTCATCACTTAGAAGGTAGTTCAATGACCTTATCAAATGATCTTATCATGGCAGATAAGAGATGGAAGACAGGTTATTCATAATCATTTGATGTTGAACCCTGCTACCTTCTAAGGGATGGGACAAGCACAGCAAGTGGGAAGAATTGTTCGGGGCAGGTGTACTGAAGGAGGTTGGGAGACATGGGGCATCATAGGATTGGGGTACTACCATTGGAAAAAGCATCTACTAACTGGTATTTGTAGGAAGGAGGCAAAATTAGAATTTGAGATTCTAGCTGAGCAAATGAGATACATATATGAGCAACAGAAGAGGTCTGATTTTTTCAGGCTTGGAAAGAAAGGACTGTGTAACCAGATGGGAGAAACCCTCAGGCAGAAGAGAGGAACAAGATGAATAAATTTCTGGTTTTAAAAAGCAGTTACAGCCTCAATCACAAAATCCTGTATCCCGTCCAACACTGTGTAAATTCTACAAATCAGGTTATCTAATCCTCTCCCAGCTAGAAGCATAGTTAAGGTCTTGGGTTTTGACAGTTCAGCCAATTCTTTGCAGCAGTAACAGATCCTCATGTTCACATTGTTAGGACTGCCAGCCCTCACACTTCTCATTTCCCTGCAGAATAAAGTCCTCAATTCCACCAGCTATTAAGAGGATTACTCATTACTGCTGTTTGCTGAACAAACCAGTTATCTTTCACACATCGCTTCCTGGGGTTCTCTATCTACAAAAGAAAGCCATGGAGAGATGATTTATCATCACCGACACTTTTCTTGCTGGTCACAGAAGCAACCTCAGCTTCTCCTTCTGCAAAAGGGTGCATTTAGTGTACATGTGTATCAGTCAGGAAATATACTAGGCAAAACACAACCAGATATAAAGATTTCAGATACAGACTAGTGCAGAGACAGTTCTTAGTCTGATTACACTTAATCAGACCATCAATCTTAAAGAGATCAGAACAAAAGCATATCCACACAGTAGCTACTACAAAGACTGTTGTATTAATTTTGTACCTATTTCTGTTTCAGTTTCTTCATTGCGTCCAACTATCTCCAAAGTTACAGCCTCTGGTGCATCTACAATAAAAAGAAGCATTGCTATTGAAGTAGCAGCTTACTTACATTCTAGCACAGTAAAAATTACACATTTACTTTATTTCTAAAACTAATCACCTACATGCCATTTAATTAATTCCATTTAATGTGGACTCTTGCATTATTAAGTAGTTTAAAACACAATATGCCCTGCTGAATTTTTTCGTATGTATATCTGTTCAGCACACAACTTACAGTAGTTGGAAAGACTCTTCCTCAGAAATCTTAGTAAGTTTGCATGACTTACAACAGCTAGTTTTGAAAAAAATAAAACTGCAGGGACAACATATTAAATTTCCAAAATTGGTAATATGTCATATAAACTTCTTAAGCTGCTTTTTTATTTTAGAAATTACTGTGAAATCATTCAGATTGCTGTATTTGATCACACTTGTATGTATTTATTAAATGAGAATTGTAATTAAAAATCTCTGTAGTGAAGAGAAACAAATAGCATGTTTCAAAATTTTAGAATGCTTTCTTACCTTCTACTACCAGCTTAATTGTATTTGTGCTGTAATATATCTTTCCTTCATGACTGATTAAAATTTTACAGGTATATATCCCAGAGTGCTGCACTGTCAAGGTTTTAAAATCCAGTTCCCTCCCTGTTTCATTTTCATAGTTCTTACAGTCCTGCATCAATAAAGAGAGAAAATACTATTCTGTAGTAAACACACATTCAAAACTTTGAAGAAGTTAAAAATTATTTTTCAGATTGTCGCTATCACTCTTTCTCTGTCTCAACGACATTTACCTGGCCCAGAAGATGTGGGGGCCCAATTTTGAGTCACGGCCACTTAAATGCAACATTTGAACATTTAACCTATTAGAATCTGAGAGCACTGAAACTCTGAATAAGCATCTGAATATGAAAATGCTGCATCAGAAATTTATTTTTTTCCAAACAGTAGTTTGGATATTTAAGTGTCACCTGCTTGTGGCCAAAAGGTTTTTGGACTTATGAGGACCTTTCACATTAAAGCAAAATGCCTCAGTAGTAGGAAAAGTGAACATTTCAGAAGGTAACAAGAGTTGGACTCACATTTGCTCACTCTCCCTGTCCTCCAAAACAAACTGGTTTGTTGTGGGGGGTTTTTTTATATTCATAGTGCAGCAAAGTGAAATATCCTTTGAAAACAGCAATATTTGATTCTGGTTTGAATTACCTTAGATCAAGAAGGAAAATGATCACTGCTGGAACTTGTCCAAGGAATGGACAATTCCTGAACAGATATGCTTACTATCAGGCTTTCTTTTTTACGGATATGCTTACTATCAGGCATGTGTGACCATCCCTGTTTTATCTCAGCTTAGAGTGTCATAGGGAGGCTTTGAAAATGTTCACCCAACTGAGTGCCAAAGGATATTTAGATTCAGGGATGGCTCTTTCATCTGTCTCACGCAGTATCAGGCATTAAAGTATTAGGCATCAGTATACTCAGGTTAGCCATGAGAGAGGTCAGTCTGGGGTATGTATGGTCCTTTACTGAGGACAACATATCCCCCTACGGCCCTACCCATCAATGGTCCTATGCACCCAGGTCCTGAAGGACGAGGAAGCGGGGCTGTGGCTCATTCTGCCACGCAGAATCCAGATGCCCATACTTAAGCTGCCAAAATCCCTTCCTGAAACTGACTCAACATGGAGCAAGGAGGGTCCGTTAATCCAGCCAGGATGCCTGAGAGGAATAAGGCAATGCACAGGGGCAGGATGGAAGAAAGCTGTTTGGGACTCTTCATCTAATGGCTGAGCGCAACACACAACAGCTACAGGTGCTTACACAGCTGTCATCTGTGCTCTGGCAAAAGCCTCCAGAGAGACTAATGATTTGTCTAAAATGAACGGAACTGGATCTTTTACATATTTTGTAAAAAGTGTTCAGAAAGAGCAAAATTTAAAAGTTTGCGATTATTTCACAAGAACATGCCAATTGTAAAACAAACATCTGGGCACCTCATTTTGTGTCAGGATAATATCTGTACCAGCAAAGCAGCCGCTAGCTAAACCAGCTGTTGGCTAAATCAGAAAACAAGCATGCACATCAGATCTTTTACCATCCCAAAATACCACTTTATTAATAAAAGCTTCCTTTTGTATATCTGCCCATTTTTTTCCCTATTAACCTGACAAATTAAGGCTTTAAAAGGTTTGTAGGTGCTTTTTAAAAATTTGTTTGTAATCCACTTTTTCTGCAATCAGGTATTCTGTTTCTATAGGTTATGATTTGAGTGACACCGTTTCGATAATTACCTTGTACCATGTTATGCTGTCATTTTCATTGACAGACAAATCACTGCATTTCAGTGAATGACCAGTTCCAGCATGTCCAATTTCTGTAGTTAAATGATTTTTGTTAAAACAGCTGCTTTTATTTCTTTCAAGTACATTCAAGGTCCACTTTTGTTTTGTGAAATTTTGGTTTCCATCGCTGTAAAAAAGAAATTAGCAAAATCAGATTTAGGACATTTTTAAAGGACTGTAGCTTAATGAATTACACAATAAAATAAAAAGAATTTCTCTAACACATCTGTTACGTTAAAAGTAAATCTACAGTGACCTAATTATTTATATTCCCCTTTATTACTTTTCCACCCCAAAATACGTGTTATTTGTCATAACAAAAGAGGTTATCTAAACTAAACCACCTATCGCAACATTTAACAACACCGTTATATCCATGAAATGTGGCAATATATGCTATATGGATCAGAACAAGGATGCAGCAGTCTGCGGCATCATATATAGTTACGAATGAGCAGAAAAGAGTTTTAGGAGCTTGAATCAGCTAATGATTTAGCAGGTTTAATCCCCTATGCATAGCTAAGGTTTAAAATAGCAACTGGGAAAATATGCTTGTAAAATATGTCAAAATTAGGACGGGCAAATCCACTATTGTTCTAAAAGCAACATTATTCATTGTTTGATACTGTGGAGATAGTCACCAACATTTTTGGAAATATTTCTACACTACACAAGTCTCATGAATTACAGAATCACTTACGGATTCAAGAATGTCTGCAAAGCAAGGCATTTTGGAAAGGATTCATGTCCTTGTCTTTCACTGCACTGATCAGAGATCTACAGCAGCTGTCCACCCCAAGTTGACTGTAAAAGCCAGGGACTGCTTCTTCTAAATTAGAGTCATCATTTCCCATGCAGTATCTCTAAAAGATCAGGTGAATATGCTCAAAATAATCTCTTCTGAATATCTAGGAGCTGACCATCACCATTCAGATATCTACTATGTTCTGTCCACATCTTCTTCTAAAGAACCAGATTATAGATGTGAGTTGCTGGATATGTCCAAATGTGTGACTACCAAGGGAAAAGAAGCTGGAGGACTTCTGGCTTAAATTCAGCAAAGCTGGCCTAACTTTGGTAAAGTTAGGGCTTAAGAGAAAGTCGTATGCTGCTGTAAACTAAGGGGTGAGATTCTGCAATTAGTGCATAGAGCTCTCTTTTTTTACTGAACAATTAGGGTCTGAAAAGACAAAAGCAGCAATCATAGAGCACTTCCCTCCAGTGTCAGTCATAGCTTCATAAATATATTTGAATTTTTCTGTCTCCAAGAGGAAGGAAAGGATTTGTTCCCAAAAGAACTGAAACTAGTCAAGAATGATTTCGATGAGAAGGCCTAAGGGGACAAAGCAACTGAAACAGAGAAGTTAGCCTGACTAGTGTACCATCCTAAATAACATTCTTGACTGACATGCCTTTTACAGTGAAAAGGTTCAGAACTGTTAGGACCTCATTTATACAATTAATTTAGACCAAGTTTTGGGTCTTTTTTTTTCAATTTTTAAGCTCCCCAAGCAGATGTATTTACGTATTTTGCTCACTCTGTTCACATTGTAGCTTTTTTTTCAGCGTACACAGGTTCTCCTTGTTCTCCTTACTCGATTGAGACTTTCATTACTCATAATTGCAATTGACTATCTAAATCAAAACATAGTGGTTTGGTTTCTCAATCAGTCAACTGTGGTGTCATAAACAGGAAAAGCCTTATCAAAGCTTTTCCATCAGAGATATACTTGCATGGGTACTCACGGTGGGTGGAGTCCTTCTCACCTATTCTTCAGCATCACATTTACACATGCGAATGAGAGCTATTAAGCACAGTCAGCAGTGGGACCACAGTCAATATTCACCCTTTTAGAGTGCAGTTTATATGACCTATGCTTAGGACCCTATAATATAATCCCCAGAAAGGCCTCTCTCTCTCCCTGACAGAAAATATCCCTAACATAATTTTAGGTGTAGACATAAACATTATTTTCAATTAATTCCATTAGCTGTCACACTAATATCGGAATACTGCTGGTGAGGTAATTACAGATCTAAACATAAAATACTTGTGATTTTACCATCTAGATTCAACAGGTGGAAGAAAAAGATCAATAAAGCCATATGTTCTCCTCCACTCTGTCACTCCACAGAGGCTTTCTGCTATGATCATATTTGGTGAAATCACTTAAACAAATAAGAGGATTTCACCCAAAGTGGATCAAGATATTCCACCTGAGGAGTCAAAATCTGGCATGGAGCAGCAGCATCCTGGAATGTGACAAAAACATGCATATGTGCTCTAAGATGAATTTGGCTTATATATTTTCTACTCATCTGTTGTATTGCGTGATTTTAAAAAAAAAAAAAAGGTGTTGCGTTATATTGTTTAAACTGCTAGATTCTGAGCTGTTATATTTCTATCCTGGTTTTCACTTTCTGAGATTCTTTAGCAATAATTTGTGGGGATCAAAACCATTTCTGGCTTAACAACATTTCATCTCCCCCTGACTAAACCCACCAGGGAGGAACAGAAAATGGAACTTGCCTCCAGGGAGGATACAGGGAAGTGAAAGCCCTTAGAGAATATAAACCAAATTTACTGGGTACATAGCTAGCTCTAAGCCATCCCTTTGCTATTTCACTACAACAAGCCAGTGCTATCTCAATATTTCAATATACTGCAAGAAGTGGTCACTTTGCCTTCCAAATTATAATATTAACGCTAAATGTACGTGTTCCCACTGATTCCAATTGTTCTAAATACATAGAAAAAAATGAGCAGTATTAGGATCTTAAAACTGTGCCATATGCTTATCATGGATCTCTATATTTTAACTTTTTTCAGGAACGTGTAAGTTTCAAGTTTCAAGGTCACCAAGATAGAGCAACCAGATGACCTGCTTTTTTGTATTCTGGTTTTCCATTTGTTAACCACAGGATATAGGCTGAAAAAAAAATATGAATTAGAAATTCTGCCAAAGGTGAGTGACACAGTTTTTCTGCGTACCACTCCCACTACAAGCACACATGAAATCCTTTATTTTCAATAAATGTTGCTGAAGATGGACACACTCAGACTTACAGGCGATGCCTATTCATTTCTGGACTTATACCGTAACCCCACTATACTAACAAACACACAGCAACACAGCAACACACACATGCACAGTCTAGCTATTTATGCTATGTCTTGGTAGGACAATTCTGCTTTAACCAGAAAAATTCTGATTCTTTTCTAAGTCACAAAAAAAAAAAATACACCATAAGTACATTGTTACATCATTTTCACTTCTCACCTCTTGCATATTGTTAGTCAGAACCTTAAAATATTATGTAGAGAAGAGCATAAATCATTATATGCAAAATAATTGGCTTAAAATTAATTATTGCTTCAGTTGTAAATGCTGAATTATAGTTTTGGTGCAAGTTAGTCATAAGAGCTCCATGCAGAAAAATATTGATTTAGTCCTTTAGTCTTTCATGGTGGTCTAGTGAGGATTACCACCAAATAATTGAGGCCCGCCCTTATTTCTCCATTTGATTCATGATCTTCTATAGTGGTAAGAAATCAAAGTCAGTCGTTTCATTTGTCCTTTGAATGGTTCCAAGCACGCAAAAGTTTGTCCAGAAACCAGAGTTTGGCTATGTCACTCTGTTTATTACTTTACTTTACAATTAATTAGACCACTTGGCAGATCTCATAGTGTGAGATCCACTCAACACAGTAAGGAAGAATAAATCTGTTGGAGAAGACAAGCAAATGGTTCCTTTTATTTAGCAGTGGACAGAAGAGTTGCCTATCATTCATTTTGCCTAGGTAATTAATCACAAACCAGCAGAAATGCTACCTGCCTTATCAAAACGTTTGCAGAACCTTTAAAAGGCTGCAGCTTGCTATAGCTATTTGTAAATATTATAGGTCTGCCTGGATGCTTATTGTGAAATAAGGTGGAAAATGACACCGTGGACAATGTAGCTCCTTGCACTCTCCTTTGTGTGGATGCCACGAGCAATACGAAGCAAGCCAAAGAAATTAGCTTCTTCACAGACAGGTGCAAAGGCAAGATGGCTTGTGTACCCACCTGTGAGTGACAGAGTAATTCCCAGAGTCACCGAGTTCAGCGGGCCAAAACTCCAGAAAATTCATTTGGGAAACAATTCTGTGGTTTTCCTTTATCAGTTGCTGCTTTCCAGCATTTTCTTTATACCAATTTATTGTGTATGCTTCCTTCTGAAAGTGTTCTTGCACTGATTTAAGATAACAAAGGAAAAAATATTCCCCTTCTAGCACATCAATGGAGGCACGAAGGGGACACAGCTTCTCTGCAGGGAATGAGGAGAAAGGATATATTAGGAAGCCAATTACTTCTTCATAAAATCTCATAAGCCTATCTTTAAAAGTGATTTGCTGTGCTGTTTTTATATTTTTGCTGGTCTTTTATAAAGCAACTTACTTTCAGCAGAGTGCTTTGGCAGTGTTTACTTATTTCAGTAATACTTACTGGAAAATTTGGTTTTCCAATTCTTTATTCTACCTCACCCAAGTAAAACCAGAAGGTAAATGAGGGTTAAAAAAAAAGAGACAGTTCCCTAAGATTCTTTCACGTGGATCCAACAGTGTCAGAATCAAATAGGCACAAATGGTAGAACTGAGTCTCACTCTGCAGTAAAGCAGCTGTCACAAATGGAAAGGGAAATTCTTCGTACATAGTTTGAATGAAAGCATGGATCCTATGAGTTAACACTTGTGTTTTCTTATTTTCTTAATTTAAACTATGTAGCTAGATTTGAGAGTTGAGAGTAGCCCTGAAGAAAAGGATTTGG
>NW_009726550.1:0-10255 GCF_000703405.1 Apaloderma vittatum | reverse complement strand
TTCTCCAAGTGATAGAGGAACCAATGAGGAGGAATGCCATGTTAGACCTAGTTCTTGTCGATAGGGAAGGGCTGGTGGGTAATGTTAAACTTGTGCATAGCCTTGGCTGCAGTGACCATGAGATGGTGGAGTTTGAGATCCTAAGGGCAGCTAAGAGGGAGAAGCTCAGCAAGCTTGATATCCTTGATTTCAGAAGAGCTGACTTTTGCCTCTTAAGGAACCTCTATGATAGTGTGCCATGGGATAAAGTCCTGGAGGGACTGGGAGCCCAAGAAAGCTGGTTGACTTTCAAGGATCATCTCCTCCAAGCTCAAAGGCATTGCATGCCTAAAAGGAAGAAATCAGGCAAAAACACCTATATGGATAAACAAAGAACCCCTGCCGAAAATCAAATACAAAAGGGGAACACACAAAGCATGGAAGCAGGGACTAGTAACCTGAGATCACAGAATCACAGAATGTCCTGTGTTGCTTGTGTAATCAGAGACGAGGTTAGAAAAGCCAAGGCCCTGACAGAGTCAAATCTGGCCAGCAATATTAGAAATAACAGCAAAGGATTTTACAAGTGCATAAGAGAAAAAAGAAAAATGAGAGAGAATGCGGGGCCTCTCAGGAAGGATACAGGTGACCTAGTTACTGAGGACATGGAAAACACTGAAGTATTCAGTGACTTTTTTCCTCCGTCTTCACTGGCAACCACTTGAACCACACCACCCAAATCACAGAAAGTGTTCGTTGGGTCTGGGAGAGCACAGAGTCATCCAGGGTAGGACAAGATCAGGTCCAGGGACACTCGAAGAACCTGAAAGTGTACAAGTAAATAGGACCCGGTGAAATACATCCATGGGTCTTGAAGGAACTGGCTGCTGAAGTTACTAGGCCACTAGATACCATCACTGGCAAGTCCTGGCAGTCTGGTGAGGTTCCCATGGATTGGAAAAGGGTGAACATAACGCCCATCTTTAAAAAAGAGACCAAAGAAAACCCAGAGAATTAGAGACCAGTCAGCATTACCTCTGTTCCAGGTAAAATCATGGAACAGATTCTCCAGGTAGCTGTACTAAGGCACATAAAAAATAAGCAAGTGGTTGTTGACAGCCAACATGGCTTCACTAGGGGCAAGTCGTGCCTGACTAATTTATGACAAAGCTACAGCGCTGGTTGACATAGGAAGAGTGACTGATGTCATTTATCTGGACTTACTTAGTGCAAGGTGTTTGACACTGTTCTATGTGACATCCTTGTCTCTAAAATGGAGAGACATGGATTTGATAGATGGACCACTGGGTGGGTAAAGAATCGGTTGGATGGTCGCACTCAGAGACTTGTGGTCAACGGCTCAATGTCCACGTGGAGACCAGTGACAAGCGGAGTTCCTCAGGAGTCTGTTCTGGGTCCAGTGCTGTTCAACATCTTTGTCAGCGACATGGACCATGGCACTGAGTGCACCCTCAGTAAGTTTGCTGATGACACCAGGCTATGTGGTGCCATGGACTCACTTGAGGGAAGAGATGCCATCCAGAGGGACCATGATAAGCTTGAGAAATGGGCCAGTGCAAACTGTGTGAGCTTCAACAAGTCAAAATGCAAGGTCCTTCACCTGGGTCGGGCCAATCCTAGGTGCAAACACAAAGTGGGTTAAGAATGAGTTGAGAGTAGCCCTGAAGTGAAGAACTTGGGGTTGTTGGTAGACAAGAAGCTCAACATGAGCCAGCAGTACACTCATGAAGCCCAGGAGGCCAACCTCATCCTGGGATGTATCTAGAGAAGTGTAGCGAGCAGATCAAGAGAGGTGATTCTGCCCCTTTATTCTGCTTTTGTGAATCCCTACCTCGAATACTGCATTCAGTTCTGGTATCTCGGCCATAAGCAGGACATAGATATGTTGAGCATGTTCAGAGGAGGGCCACAAGGATGATCCAAGGGCACCTCTGCTATGAGGACAGGCTGAGGGATCTGAGATAGTTCAGCCTGGAGAAGAGAAGACTTTGGGGGGACCTAATAGCTGCCTTCCAATACCTGAAGGGAACCTACCGGAAGGCTGGGGAGGGACATTTTACAAGATTATCTCCTGATAGGACAAGAGGAAATGGATTTTAGCTGAAAGGGAATATATTTAGATTGGATCTTAGAAAGAAATTCTTCAGTACGAGGATGGCAAGACTTGTGAATAAACTGTTTGGAGAACTGGTGGATGCCACCTCCCTGGGGGTGTTCAAGGCCAGGTTGGACAGAGCCTTGAGTAGCCTATGAAAGGGAGATTGGATTAGATGATCTCTGAGGTCCCTTCTAATTTAGGCCATTCCATGATTCTATGATTCTATGATTCTATGATTTTATTTTAATGGGTATGTCTATGTACCAGAGGAGACTAGTGTGGGGAGTGTGTCTTTGTGGGTGTACACAGCCTGAACCTCTATGGGAGAGGGAGGCCCTGGGAAAAATTTGATTTGTGTGCTCAAAGAACATTTCATGATGGGATAGATAGGAAATTATAGAAGCAACAGGGATTTTATACCATGAAGAAAGCTTCCTCAGGGAAGAATGAAGAAAATAGGTAATCATCAAAATTTACAAAAAAAATATAACAGTTCCTGCGGACCCTGAGAGGAATTTTACTTGGTAATTTATGCCTGATCTTCAGCTCTGGTCAGCCAGTACCACCTTTTGATATCTTGTATCATCCTAATGTTTCTCTTGTTGTTGTCTTAGTGGTCATTTGCTGGTCCAGGTGATCTAGATCCTGCTTTGAACTGTCCTTTTAGCTCTAGCTGAAATTGACGGGAAAGTCCCCACGGACTTTATTTTCTAGATCTTCAGTTCTAAGATTTTATCAATTCCCAATTGTAATTTCTGAGATTTCTCACACA
Organism: Apaloderma vittatum; assembly: GCF_000703405.1. Classification (NCBI taxonomy): domain Eukaryota; kingdom Metazoa; phylum Chordata; class Aves; order Trogoniformes; family Trogonidae; genus Apaloderma; species Apaloderma vittatum. The sequence continues at coordinate 7,385 of NW_009726550.1, read as the reverse complement.
GTAATATTATATCTACACAGTTTATATCCCTCTATTGTATATGATGTTTAATAAGTACTTGTAAGTAAAATAATATGAAAATCATAAAATCATAGAAACATAGAATCACCTAGGCTGGAAGGGACCTTAGAGGTCATTTAATCTAACTTCCTGTCATGGGCAGGGACACTTCTCAACTAGATCAGGCAACACATGGGGACTGAATGGGGATTGAACCCGCGACCTTAGTGTTATCAGCACCAAGCTCCAACCAACAGACTTAAGAAGATCAACAGTAAAACATATATTGACAGTTGATGATGTAAGACCATTACCATAAACCCCATTGTAAAACTTAAATTACTTTCCTGTACTTCTACTCACTAACAGTAAAAAGTCATTGTTTTATCTATTTTGTCAGTGTTATTTATTTTCCTTATGAAAATATTCTATATACTCATGTTATTAGTATTGATTGTCTCTTCTGTAATTTAAAGTTTGGATTTTCTCGGTAAGAGCTTTCACAATATTCAGAGTGGCTACTTCTTTAACTTTCTCAAAAACTTAGAGACTGCACCTCGTTTATAAATCCTGATTGTATTTAAGGAAAAAACAACACAAAGGTAAAAACTTGGGGCCCTCAATATCAATAGGATAACTTGGATATATAGTCACTGACAAGCATTCTAAACAATATATAAGAAACAGTGGTAATATGAACCTAAGCTGAAAAATAAAGTGAATGACATTTAATAAATGTTAGGATTACCATTTTTGATCTTCATAACAATTGTGATACAATTTTTTACTGTCTTTGCTATTACTATTTGCTGAATGCTTTTTATTAAGAAGTAATTTTTTCTGGTTTTTTCAAATTATTAAAATATGGCTGCTGTTTTATTTTGATCCACAATAACAGAGACTACTTATTGTGTAGCATACTCTATACTGTTTCTTAACAAGCTAATGTAAGATTTTTGTTCATTGTTAATTAAAAAGTCATGAGAAACAAGTATTACAAACATTCAATGTTAAAATAAAATAAATAGGAAAAAAACCATGATACTACTGAAAGTCTTATACAGTGTTTAAAGTTGTTAGCCATAGCAAAAGAATACATACAACAGCAAAATATCATCAAGCCATCAGAAAATATCCATTAGGTAAATCCTACTAATTCCCTGATAATAACCATCTACAGAATTGTTTTATGCCTTTCAGAGTGACAGAGTACACTATCTTTCATATGGTCTATCCCTTCGTATTCTAATCTCAGCCAAGGATAAATCTAGTATACAAAAGAACAGTTGTCTTCTTCAACTTAAGGCTAATTGCTGTATTGTATTTGGAACATATGTGTGAATCATACATATGTATGTTTCATACAGGCTTTAGTACTTTAAATTGAAAAATTTATTTGCTGTAGTAATGAGAAATATTGACATCACGGAGGGCAAAGATACAACTGTTCTATTATAAAGGCCACTACAAAATTTTTAACTATTTTGACTTATCATTTTTCTTTATTAATTCTGTACAAAGATATCATCATAGATTGAAAATTATTTTAATTTGTTTTTAAATTTACTGTTTATTTAAAAACAAAGTAGTAATTTCATAGTGCATTGGTACTGCCATGGAATATATCAGTAATCAGGCCTTGAAAAAATGTAGCCTCTGTCTGTTATTCTGAGAACTAAACCCAGTAACTCAGGAGAAAAGCACTTGCTTTGCTTGCCCAGATACAGGATCTCAAATGTTGTGTTCTTTCCAATCTTGAATTTCCAAAGATGTGTGATTACAGGATATTCTTAAATGCATCTGATTACAAATTTCAGTATCTAATGGAAGATAAGAGATATATGCTATCCACTTAAAATCAATTGCCTGGGAAATATTGTTAATAAACTTTCTGTTTAGTGGGCTGGTATATAAATGCACTTCCTACTTCTTTTTGTTGCATTCTGAATTTTTTTGATTTTTCTTTCCTAAGTTTGTTCCTTTTGAGTTGGGTTAATAACAGACAGCCTCTTTGATCTTCTTTCTTTTTTCCCTTTCTTTTCCTTATCACTCTATTCAGTCTTAAATGCATTAATTACTTTTTTTTTTCTCTCCAGAATTTCTTTCTTCTGATCACCTTCCTTGTCTTTCTCTAAAAATCTGACTTTAGATTGGATTTATCTCACTTTTATTTGTCTAAAAGTTGGTCATGGACTTTTAGCAAATAATCATGACTGGATAGTTAAGGAGAAAGTTAAGGACACTGAAACAGAGGACAGAGGACCCTTCAGTGAAGAGAATGTCTGAATATCTGATATGTTTATCTTCCTTTCCTGTGTTGCAAATGAATATATATACTGAACCAGGGGATTAGAGATTGCTGTGATGGAGTGTTTAGGAAACTGATAAACTGGGTCAATTTTAAACTTTAAAACTGAAGTAAAAACTAAATGGTCAGTTCATAAAAACTATTAATGTTCATTACTATATAAAAAGATTCTCATTTTTTTTTAAAAAAGTAGTCTAAATTATGTGAGTATAATTTGTGATTATACCTTGCCACAGAGCTGGAGCTGTACAGCTAGCACTGACGGTTGTGTTTCTTTTTTACTCTTATCTGCATGGTCAAGGTGTGGAATTAAGGCACTTTTTGCCTAGACTTTGGTTCTAAACACAAGGCAATCATATCTGCTGAACGTTTCTCACATTGTGTGATGTGACATAATTGTCCAAAATGACTTAATTACCTATTTAGCATTGTTCACACATCAGAACATTGAAAAAGTTTCCAGGACAACCTGCAACTGGTGTGCATGGAGCTCTTCCCACAAAGGTTTCCAAGGTAACCTTAAGGGTTGGTAACATTAAGAGAGCTTGATGTTCTAAGAGAAAACTACAGAGCATGGGATGAATTGGAGATACCATGGTCAAGCTCTGTGCACACAAAGAAACCTGGAGACATCAAGGAGCCAGTTAACTGCACATTTACTAACCTGGGCCAAGAGTCTGTCATCTTTTGATAAATAATGTACTTTGAGTGAACTATGCTCGTTATAGTCTCATTACAACACCAAAACACACCTCCATCCCCAAAGCTACCTGCCTATGAGGTGCAACCAACCTGCACTGAGCTTTCACCCTAAATTTTTATAGTCTACACCTTTAAATGTGAAGCAAGGAAGATTTACACTAATCACAAGAGATATGAATGACTAGAGTCACTCAAGCTCCACCTGAAAGGTAGCAAATTATATAAAAATAGCCCAAGAAAGGGGGAACTTTAGGGAAAATAGGACCACAGTCAGGGAAGACATCACCACCAGCTACCTCTGACTTCTGGGATCAGTCAACAGGCTTGCTTAGCCCCTCTTTACCTCCACAGTGACTCCTTTGGGTAAGATTTGAACACTTGGCATAGCCAAGTGTTTCCCCAGTAAACTTAGCAAATCTTTATAGAATTGCTTTATAATTCAACGTATTTGTAGTCAGGCTGTATCTTCTTTACTTTTGCACATGCTTTGCAGTCAGTCACTGTCATCGGCAATCAAAACAAATTTGTATATCTGTTATTCAATAAACTTTATTCAATTTGAATCTGGCCATGTGAGTCCCTATTGGCACTGGCCATGTGAGTTCAAAAAGGAATGTTGTCATGCTCGTGAAGGCTGGCTGTGTGAGTCTAGGGGCGCTGCCTTATTGAAAGCATATTAATGTGACGTGTTAGTAGTCCGGAATACTAATGCTGAATTGGGCATCAAAAAGAATCTAAGCCTAGCTGCCCCCAGCTTCTCTGATATCTGAGAAGAAGCTGGAATGCAAGACAGTTTAGTTTCTGCTTACCTGATTTGCCCTCCCTTTTGATGTAACACAAGGTCATCAGGTGTTAGAGCCCATCAGTAATCAAGTTATAACCGGTGTAAATTTTTTTTCAATTTTTCTCTCTTGCCCTCAGCTTATGCTATTACAACCCCTCCCAGAAAGTCTTCTGTGCTATATACAATGCTTATCCCCTACCTTTCTCTTTTCCCTTTTTCCATTCTCCCTTCTCTCCCCTTCCCATCAGTCATGTTTCTTGTCTATCAGGAATATGTCCTGCCTATTTCCAGCCTTTTGCGTCTTACAATTTATCTTACCTGGATGATAATGACTCCCATGATCACACTGCTGACTTAGTTGTCTAAAATTGAACCTGGCTGTGCCATCACAGTTTTACAAACCTGCCATTTTAGTGCACTTGTAACTTATAGGTGTTACTGGTCTCTGCTTTGACTATGGTCAATTACAGAAGTAGCCTGTATAACCAGATTAAAAGACAGTAGGTATGATAGAGTTTAAAGATTTTCTTTATATATATTTAGTTGCCTCATCATAGAGTTTACCTGTAAATCATATATTTAATCTTCCATCATAACTGAAGAGGTAAAGTCAATGTAACTCGTATGACTAGTCAGCCAAGCAAATGTTATATTCTTCACAATGAGCTGAACTGCTCTCTAAACTTCATTAGACTGAGTTCAATTACCCACACATGGATATATCCGTACCTGCCATTTCAGATGCTGAAGGAATACAGGGCATCCACACAAGGTAGAAAAGTAGTAGATACGTCATTCCTGGAAACATTCAAGTTCAGGTTCAACAGGACTCTGAGCAATCTGACTGAGAAAAGTCTGAGAGAGCTGGATCTGTTTAGCTTGGAGAAGAGGAGGCTGAGGGGGAATCTCATCAATGCTTATAAATATCTAGAGGGTGTCAGGAAGATGAGCCCAGACTCTTTTCGGTGCTATCCAGTGACAGGACAAAGGGTAATGGTCACAGACTGGAAAACAGGAGGTTCAACGTAAACATAAGAAAATAATTCTTCAGGGTGAGGATAACAGAGCATTCAAACAGGCTTTTCCAGAGACATTCAAAACCTGCCTGGAATTGTTCCTGTGTGATCTACTCTAGGTAATCATGCTCTGTCACAGGGGTTGGGCTAGATGATCTTCAGATGTCTGTTCCAACATTCTTTGATTCTGTGTGATAAAGATATCGCAGCTCACTGCAGGGGGCTTGGCCCGTATGACCTTTTAAAGATTCCTTCTTACACAAACTAACCTATGATTCTATGATTTACTCTAAAACATTTACTCTTATAAATCCAGACTGGATTCACAAAGGAGAAATAGAAACAAGAAAAGAATACTCATAATAAGAATTAATATCTTTAAGGAGGAAAAGGCTGGGTATGAGGCATGAAAATTCCGGATCATGACATGATAATCATAGTGTTTCACACAGAAGAAATCTGAGAAGTTCAAGGCATTGACTTCAATTAAAACAAAAGAGATATGGCAAACCACTAAAATAAACATCCAAGAACATTGGAAGTCATTGTCCACAATTACCATTTGTTATTTCTTTAATTTCAATATTTCTTTACAGAATTCATAGCAAGTTTATGCAAACCAGAACTGAATCTAGTCATATGGGAGAAATACCTTTAAACATAGAAAATAATTCAGTATCTATTTAGCAGCTCTATATACCTGGAGACTGAATTTCTGATTACCTAGAAAATGTAGTATGTCTGTTTCTCTCACGCTGAAGATTTGTTGGACAGTTTCTCATATAAATTAAAGGCAGACATTGAACTATTTTTTACAACAGTTGTGCATAATTCTTAGAGCTATTTGAACAAATAGAATTCGAGACTATAATAAAAATTCTTCTTCTTCTTTGGCAATCTTAATTACCCTGTTAATTGATTACCAATTGTACTGCTCACAAATAGCACAGGTTTACCATGTCTACTGATTACAGTCTAAAAGTCTCATTCAGTATGTGAATTAAAATGACTAGGTGAATTATCATCAGGGTTACAGACTAGGCTTGACAAAGCCTGCAATTTGGCTTTTTCTTGATTCTTTTGCTTGCATAATTACTTTTATCTTTTCAACTATTTTTTTTTTCTGCACTGATGATGTCTTAAGAATCATCTAACTAGATGGCAATTTTTCCTTACAGAGAATGCAAGGGCTAACATACCTTCACTGTTCCTTTTCTAAGAAGTTGCTCTTTCACTCTTGTTCATTTGACTCATCTGATTATATGCTGCCTAAGTCTGGGCTGTAGTGCCTGATTATGTTGGAATACCAATCTTCAACTCCAATCCATTCTTTCTTCTAGACTTGGTATGACTGTCCATTTCAACAATAGAAATCTTAAGACTCAGCCACTGGAGATTTATAGCTAGAGTAGTTAGTACTGGTGGTTCCCACATAAATGCTTTTTTGTACATCTGAAAGAGCAGACTCTGGGTCCTGAATGCATTTGAATCTATACTACTTAACATTCTAGTCCATGGAGTGACTGAGGCAGTACTTTCCACTCCTATTTGTGAAACCTGACTAACCCACAGCCAACAATGAAAAAATTTTGGACGTAAGGAGAATAGTATGAGGAAGCCCCGCTCTACCAAATTTTCAAGCTACTTAAGTGATGGAAGTGTATGGAGACTCAGAGTCCTCTCTCAGACAGGTTATCTATATTTGCAGTGGTGGTTTCTTGGACCCTCAAGAAAAATGGTTGTAAACTGAGGCTTGTACAATCACAGAGACAGGCTTTCTCTCTTCTATTTTCTTTCTGAACTGCATTCCTGGTGACATGAGGCTCTACTTCAACAAGAGCAGAGAGTGCTCCTATGCTGCCTTTGAGCAAAACGAGCTCAAAGCATTGAGCTCTAAAAGCCTACCTGGGATGGAATAAATCCCATTAATTTCAAAAGCGCTTAGCTTGCTTGTTTTTCTTGAGCATTTTCATACATATTTTAAGATTTGACTCCAATATTCTCTTGCAATTTACTGAAGCTCAAGAAACACAGATAAAGCACCACCTAAACAAGGTACTGGAATTTGACACAAAGTTTCTCAGTGATAAACACAGAATCACAAAATCACAGAATATAAGGGGCTGGAAGTGACCTCAAAAGATCATCTAGTCCAGCCTCCCCTAACAGAGCAAGATCACCTAGAGTAGATCGCACAGGTACGTGTCCAGGCAGGTTGGGCACAACCTCCCTGGACAGCCTGTTCCAGTGCTCTGTCACCTTCATAGGGAAAAAGTATTTTCTAACATTTTTGTGGAACCTCCTATGGTCCAGCTTGAACCCATTGCCCCTTGTCCCTGTCCTGCCATTGGACGCCTCTGAATAGAGCCTGACTCTGTCCTCCTGACACTCCCCTTGACGTATTTATAAGCACTTATGAGATCACGCCGCAGCCTCCTCTTCTCCAAGCTAAAGAGACCCAGCTCCTTCAGCCTTTCCTCATAAGGGAGATGTTCCAGTCCCTTCGTCATCTTTGTGGCTCTGTGCTGGGCTCTCCCAAGCTCTTTTCTCTCTTGAGCTGAGGGGCCCAGAACTG
>NW_009726549.1:127689-181806 GCF_000703405.1 Apaloderma vittatum | reverse complement strand
GTCAAATGCCTTGCTGATATCCAGACAGACCGTATACACTGCATGGCCACCATCCATCCACCATTCAGCCATGTTTTACCGGCAACTTCCAGAAACTTCTGGTATCTGCTGTTGGTTTTGTATTTTCTGTAAATATTGACCTAACTGCTCAGAGCAAGGGTGATGAGGTGAAGACCCCAAGCCGCGTCTAGCTCAGGAACAAAAATTCACCCAACCTTCAACCTACACCTTGCCATCCTCTCCCTGGGGCTCTCACATTTAGGTTGCTGCATTTTCCCAAAGAGAAATTTGAAGGAAATAGAGAAATTTGCAGGTGGTGACATTTGCAGCGGAGAGCTTTCCTCTGCTTTTGGCAGGGGCTCTTCTGGCCTTTTGTCAGCCAGATGACTGATTGTGCAGCATTGGACAAGCGAAATGCAATTACTCTGGGGGAAAAAAAAACACCCACAAAATATTTCTGTCTGGTCCTACTGCAGGGATGAGCTTGGTAATGCTCCAATACATTTTTCTCCCATGGGCTGTTGTGTGCACTGTGTGTATCTGCTGGTACCCCGGGTATGGGCTGGATGATGGAAAGGGAGAAGGAAGATGAAGGAAGTCCTGGGTCATCTGCACAAGGAGCTATATGGCCAGTACATATGGATTTGTTAATTTTTTTACATGGATCTTGTCTCTGCCCAGAGAGTATTTGCTGAATTTGGCCGTATGGTTTTGCCACAGATTGCAGATACAACATGAAAAAAATGTCATCTCCAGCTCTGCTTCCTGCATTACGGGCAGTTATGAGCAGATGTTTTAGAAGGCCATTTACTCTCCTCACTCCATTTTTTCCCTTAGCACCTGTATTTGTTCCAGACCCTTCCCATGTGGAGTAACAGATATCACTTTGGTACCCATCTCTCTGAAGGTTTAACTTAAATTTAGTCAAAGGATGTCTAACCTAAAAAAAAATGCCCAACACATACTTTAAAATATCCCACAATGTTCCTCCCCTCCATACTTGACACATTCTTTTCTTTCTCCTAGTATCAAGATATGATTTTGCTGATCTGCCTCTGGCAGTAAATACACTCTCAGAAAATCATCATGTCTTAATTAGTTTCCAAGATTTTCTACGCTATTTGGGATTTTATGAAATTCCCTTTCACTGAGGCTGTCTGTTGTGGTATGACATGTATTAGGGAAAAGATATTTGAAGAGATTCCTTAGGGAGAATAATGGAAACATCTTTTTGTCTTGGCAAGTTAGTGGATAATTTCCCTTTTGCGTGTGTAAAATTGCTGCATCAGTGCAACATTTCATGCTGTTGGTATAGCACAGCCGTGTCACTTGTGCTAAAGTATATTAGAAAAATATATTTGTTTTCATTAGAAATAGAAGATGAGGTGACTTTTTACTATTATCATTGTATTTCTCTTTAGGGGAAAATGTCAGTGTGACTTGATTAAATTAACATTCCTGAGGCAATATTTCTGACTGTGAACTTTTCTCAGAAAAATCACCCATATATACTAATCATCTTGAACTTTAGCATAAATTTGGCATTCACTAATTTTGCTGGCAAATTGTTAATTAAAATTATGTTTAGCAAAACTGTGAAAAGCCAGTCACAAAGATATAGACCAGTATCTCCTTAATGTTCTCTATGATGACTTGTGAACAGTAGACCTGAAAACTTAGAAATATTATAGCTAGATTTCAGGAGTCAAAAAATCTCAAGGAGATTGAATGGGAAAGACAGACATAGTAATTAAATGGAGAGTATCCTTGATACAGAAAATTATTACTTAAATAAGTTTAAAATTAATTTGGAGTGTAAGGAGAAAACATTTCTGGGTGATGTCTGTAAGCCTTTGATCAAACAGCATGGCTGTGTGAGAACATTCACCAACATCTTTTTGCTTCAGAGAATTTACGAGTAGCCTCTTTAGGTTTACAATCTGAAGTAAGAAACAAGCTTTATAGTGTTCTAATAAGTGGTTCAGAAACAAATAATAATGTACATCTTAAGTACATGTATTTGGCTTCCTACAGGTTTTAGCCAGAAGACCTTTCCAAGTTTAAACAGACTCTCATTTTACTGGTGCTTTAGAGGACAGTAACATGGTAATGCATCAAAAGAAAATTATTATAAGAAGTCTTCACTGTGAACGTGAAGGCAGGAGGGTGTGTTTCCAGTGATTCATTAGAGGATACAGCTTTCGATGTTGGCATCTAAGTGCCAAGTAGTGAGTGAAATTGTTTGCCCTGGTAGGGATGGTTTAATGGCTGAACTGGTTTTGTTTGTCACAGTGCAAAAGTAAATCCGTTTTCTTTTCACAGCCTGGAAGGACTAGGGACCTCCTGAAAGCAAAGATCAGAATAGTTCCGTGAAGTATCTGTACGTATTCATTGTTCTGTGAGTGCCTGCCTCCTAGATAAGGAGTTTGTGATGCAGGAATTGCATTCGTGTGGCAAGAGCAAAATATTCCCTTTTTTTCAATGGTTTAGATTCCTTGCGATTTTACCCAGCAGTTCCCTCTGTAATAGTTCCTCATGTATGAACTTTAATGTTCTTGGGAGAAGCTCTCTGCATGGGCTCTCTGTGTAGCATCCCAGGATGGTTTGGATTGGAAGGGACCTTTAAAGGCCATCTAGTCCAACGCCCCTGCAGTGAGCGGGGACATCCTTAACTGGATCAGGTTGCTCAAAGCCCTGTCTAATCTGACCTGTACTTCCATACTGAGTTTGGACTGAACCCTGATCTGGAGGTGTCTGTGTGTCACTCTGATCTATGGAGCTTATGGACCACCCTGGGCTGGATGCCTTACGTTTAAGGGAAATGGATCCCCATTCCTTGCCCTTTTTGTATACTATGGCCTGTGCTAACACCCCGAGGAGGTGTCGAATGTTCCTCCCCATGGGCTGCATTTGATTGCTCTTGCGCCACAAGTCTGGGCACTGGAGTGCCACAGGCTATTTTATTGGCTCCCCAAAGTTGCCACCAAAGGGATGTGCAGAGTAAGTTATAATGTTCTTTACAATGCTGTTCCATTTCTTCTGTTTTCCAAAATGTAGCAGCTGAGTTACCCAAGAGCTGAAAAGCATTAATGCTCCCACTGAATTCAGGATAGGAAAGACCCTGGCTCTTCCAGAGGATGTCTGAATATACTTTCCCCCTCCCTTACAGCTGTATGACATGAATACAGCATCCTGCTACCAACATTCTGCATGGGGTGTGCTTAACTTTCTCCTTGGCCACATTGCTTTGCATCCCTCCTCCAAATCACAGAGACAAGTTCATATTCACCATCTCTGCTTCTCAGGAGTAAAGGGAAATACTCTGCCTACCGAATGCTTTGCTCACACCTGTATTTGTGCCTCTGTTTCCCGAAGTACTTTCCTAGTAGCTCCACACTTCACTTTTGCTATAAGAACTCAGAAAAAAAAAATCTTCCTAGATAGAGGTGGAAAACTGTTCTTGTTGCTAGAAAGAATTGCTATCGTGCTGTTCCAGTTCATTTGATTCGCACCTCCCACCTGTGGTGCATTTGAACTAATCACATAAAAATATAATAAATAATGATGAGGGAATTTAGTTGTGGTTTCTTTCTTTGTCACTCCAAACATAAATGGCAAAACACTTTTTCCAAGAGAAGAGCTCAGTGACCTTGAAAATATGCATCACCACACCAGCTCCATCAGCATATTTGTGTGCAGATGTTTAGTGTATATTTATGTTGATGCCCTTGAAATAATCTAAGCAAGTTTAGCAATGGCTGGTTAGTGTGTGATTCCTCCGGTCATGATATGACTGACACATTTTTTTCTTTTTTTTAAAATAACTTCTTTACTTCATTAGGAAGATGCTAGCCATGTACCTCAAGGGATTGGCCTCAAAGTTATGAAAATTCCAGCCAGTGTTTCAGTAATTATCTTTTTCCTTCCATGCCTTCCAGAGAATGTTATATTGAAATAGGTTTACAATTCAAAAGAATTTATTTGTTAAAGCATTTTCTGTTTCTTTATAACTTTATTTTCAAGTTTCAGTTTGTGTTATAAGGTCCATCCCTCTGACTGGGATCTCCCAGTTCCCCAGCAGAGATCGTAACATCCTTGTGTCACCATTTAGAAGGAGAGACTGTGAACAACAAGGGATTTAAAATAAGTAAAGAGACCTTTTCTGACCACTTGGGATGGTTAAGATGAAGGCTTATCAACCATCATGGGTTTGCATGTTTTGAAATCTTTTATTCCTTTAGGAAGAAAGTAATTTTAGAGGATAACACCTCAGGTTACACATTTTTACTAGAACTTTACTCAATTGCTAAGTGGGACACTGGGCTTTCGTAGTGTGAAGACTGTGAAGTGAATCCACTGAGTGTAGAGGGCTCTCTTATTTATACACAAGTTTTCTTTGGCAGTATATTTACTTTCTCTGGTAGTTTACCTACTGTAGGTGATCCTGCTCTGGCAGGGGCGTTGGACTAGAGGATCTTTCGAGGTCCCTTCCAACCCCTGACATTCTGTGAGTCTGTGATTGTGATTCCGTATGATTTATACTGCGGTGGGGAGATCATAAAAGGGCTTAGAAAAAAGAAAACTGTGTCTGTTCTTGTTGAATTTTACAAGACTGAACCAGGCTTAGCTGCATGCCATGGCTGTGAGGTCTGGTTACATCTTCACCTCTCCACGCTGCGGTGTCTCAATGCTCTACCTCCTTGGTCTGTGTCTCTTAGTGAATATAATCTGCTATGAGTGTCTTAAATAGTTGCAATGCCTCATTTGGTTTTATCCACCCTCTAATTCTTATTCTGTTCATTTAATAATCTCCAGATTACTTTGGAGTCAGAACTTCAATCACCTTGCTAATAAGATATGCATTACGCTAAAAATATATGTATTATACTAAAAATATATGTATTATATTAAAAAGCATGTTGAACTTTCTTATACTAAATATATGCTTAATATCTTATATATATTATAACATCAGAAAGCAGATTCTTTTTTTCTATGCATGCTGAAGTAATCAAATCCCCACTGTGAGCCATAGTTTGATTTCTGTAAAAGCTTTCGGGATTTAATTGTGGCTCACAGTTTGAGGACAATAGTAGCATTATCTTTCCGATACTTGATATAGTATGAACAAGAATTAGTCATTAAAAGATAATCTTTTTTTTTTGTGGAGAGAAGGTACAATTAATGCAATGGCCGTTTCAAGAATTAGGCAATATTTTTTTTATTATTATTTTTATCAGCACATCTTTTATAGGAGCAGATGTACATTTGTTTCCTATTAAGTTAATGATCAAAAAATCGTTAAAATCCACTTTGTGCTTATTCAGAACACTTACACTGCCTTTTTTTTTTTAAAAAAAAAAAGACAGCAAAAGCTCTTAGTGCTTCTTCCCTTAGCAAGAAGTGGAGGAAATACAACAATAGCATGATGACTAGTCACACAACAAGATTTTATCTGCAGGAATAGAATCCATTTACTACCTTTAGCATCTTCTATAGTGTTTCTTTGGTGTGCTACAAAAATACCACTCAAGATTATTTGAGGACATTATTTTAATTGCTATCTTAAAAAGGAAAATAATCTTTAAAAGAAAAAATAAAAATCAAATCTCTTATAGGATTTACTATTTAAAAGGACAAAGTGCTCATTTTTATTAATATGATATGGTCTCCATTCTGCATGCTTTGTTCTTTCAAAGGTAATGGACATACTGTTTCTAGAATTCTGTGATGGTTTTACAATTTCACCACTGTAGGTATTTGTAGCAAGACATGATGGGTAGTGATTTTTTTGTAGTAGCATCTCAATGTAAATAAAAATCACAACTTGTCCTCTACACTGCCATGCTACAACACTTGGTAATCACTCATCTGGAGTTAAGTGTATCTCATAAACCCTATAGACAGGGAAATTAAAATATCAATATTTTCTCAGAAACGGATGGGCTTTTATAATTGTAGTTCTTTACATCCACACCTAACTGTTACAGAGGCAAAAATCCTCTGGGGTCCAAAGGCAAATATACTGCTTTTGGCTTATTTAAGCCATCGGCAATAAGCCAGCTCTGTACCTATCCTCAGTGATCAAGAGAAGATTAAAACAGTGTGTGTCATTGGCACTAGGACCACGAGCAGGGTCACAGCCATCTCTTTGGCCCTGATGCCAGCCAGTATTTCAACACTGTGAAGCTTCTTTCACCTCCAAAGCAGTGTGGCCACATCCAAACTACCTTTTGGGAATGGTTCCCAGTCCATGGTTGGGTTCTCTTGGTAGAGTGCTGGTTTGTCTTGGCCAAAAATGTGTCGGTGACTGAAATTCTGTGACAGGGAATAATTTCTCAGCAGTAATGTGGCCAATCAAAACAGAGTTACCCTGAAGTCCGAAATAAGTGTGAATGGGGTGAGGTAGAGCTGTACCAAGCACAAGGTACGCCTTTAGGAAACAGCAGCAGGAACTGTTTTCTCAGCTCAACTGATCTTGATGTGAAAGACTCTCACATCATGGGCTCAACACAAGACTCCTGTTCCACTGCTGTCAAAAAGCTGAAAGATCTCTTAAATCGTATCACAGAGGTCTTTAAAAGACTCAGGGAGACTGAATCCCTCAGGTACGTGTTTTATATAAAACCTCATCTAGAATAGGTTGTCTCACATTGAATAGAGAGATAAAGTAACGCAGATTCTGTAACTGTGATCTGAGAAATGGGGAATTTCTCTTCATGAGCAAACTGAAGGTGCTTCATTTATTTGGATGGCAAAATGCAGATTGAAGGTTCCTGTAATACACTGTGGAAATAAATGCTGGAACAGGAAAAGAGTTATCAGAGCTGCAGGAGAGTTTCAACATAATATCAAATAAGTATACGTTAAGGTTGGATGTTAAAGAAAGATTTCTAATAGTTGCTGAATGAAAGTCAGGAATAGACTTACAGTAAATCCAAAAGTAACAGATAGCCAAGGTATAGGGAAAAAAAAAGAGATAGAGACGGAGAAAAAGAGAAAGAGAAAAGAGAGAGATAATCAGCCTACACACTGTTTGCCTGCAGTGCTGGTTGTTGAGATTTTGTAGCTCTAAACATTGTTCCTAATGCTGTGCTCCTGCTTCACTCAAGCATTTTTATAGCTCTGTAAATCACATATTAACTACACTGAAAATAATCTCTTAATACAATCTCTCTGTAGGTTTATATCTTATATAGAGGTTTACCTTACATACCTATATTTAGAAAGAAGATATATGGTTTCAGATGGGATTGGCAATCACACGATGAGGCAAATTGCCTTTGGGAAGTGCAGTGTGTCCACAGGCAGAGCTCGATAACCAGACACTTGAATTTTTGGTGAAGAGCTGTGGGTCAGACAAACCCTTTCATGGACAACTCATTTATCTTTTTCTTCTTCCCTACTCTCTACCAGCCAGAAAGCAGTTTATCACAGGGTGTTTTGTCAGCAGTGATTACATTTTATTCAATAACAATTATTTAACTACTTTTAATCATCCACCCACACAATATGAATGACTTAAAGAAAGAACAATAATTTAAGACTAAGGGAATTATAACCTTGCATTAGCAGAGAGAAGCAACTAATTTACATTCTTGAGCCGGTTTAGGACAGTAGCATCAGTTTTGTGATTTAAAATATATAGGTAAAATAGAAGAAAAATTATCTGAAAAGTCTTTGCTGGTATTTTCTACTAGGTGGCAGGTGCAGAAATGCCATTGCCAGGATAGACCTCTGCTTCGTGCTTATTACTGGTGATGATATCTCTTGGATAGTTGTCTGGCAAAGCTGACAATGTCGTCTTCACCTTTTTCTGTCCTATTGCATGCCTAGATATGGCAGATGCTGTCAGGAGTTTGGAGGAACATACTTGTCTATAGGGCTGACTCCCACTTTTACAAACTTTTTGGCACCACTTTTGTAGCTGTAGAATCAGCCAGAAAGTCCTGGCACCCTGGAGAAGGTCACCACAGCAAAGATGTCATCGAAGTGGGATCACCTCAGCAAACCACTATTGCCATTGCATGTCACACATTTTCCAAAAGTGTAAAACAGCAAGAGAAAAAGGGATTTAATTTTCGAGGAAGGTGCTGCCCACCTGCTGTCTGTGCTGGACCGCTTGCAGGAGAGACCTCTAACATCCATCCTCACACATAAACACACTATCCTTGGGATTTACATTTAATGAACTCAAAAAACCCGTAAAAATTTGTCAGCATGCAAGGAAACAGGAGCAGTAGACGCTGTAGTCCCATTAGATGAAGGTTTCTGCTCATCTTCCAAAAACATGTTACACAGATGCCTTAAGGTCTCAGAAATCGGACAGAGTAAAAAGTTAGTTATGTCCAACTCAAATTTTGTTGCTTTTATGTTCAACTGTTTTCAAGTGTTACTGGTTTGTCCTTTGTCCTTTCCTCTTCTCCTGTGGTCCTCACTTCAGTAATTGTTAAGTCCAGTTTTCTGTACAACTGCTTGATGCTCAAGATGTTTCCTAAGTGTTTTCTTCCAGCTGGGAGGGTTTTCCTGTTCTGTGGTTTTTTTTGTTTATATCACTTCTTAAGTGATGCAAAATGGGAGAGTACTGATGTATTGATACAAAAATAAACAATGATTAAGGTTTTGGATACCCATTTAAAATATCAAGTGTGACTTGTCCATCTGTATTTAAAGTCTGTGAATATACCACAAAAGTTTTTGTGTTAAATCTGCATCTGTCATAAATGCACTGAAACAGACGAAACAGAATGTTTGCTTTGTACTATTTTCCACAAAAAGATAATTTTGTTCAAGCAGCAGTCTTCTGCTGTGACAGTATTTTTTTTAAGAACATCTTTAATATTTAATCAGCCCACTAGAAATGAATCAATGACAAAACCTCAACAAACTAATATTTCACAACTCCAAGCCCAAATTCCATTTTTTTATTACCTTCTGGATTACTTGAGAAATAATTTTTCTTTGCTGCCACCTCCTGTTGCATTGAAGGTAACACTGTTTAGGGGTGGGGATTCTGGTAGTATGAAAGTGTTAATCTGGTGGTAGAGTCTGTTAACCAGTCTGCTGTGTGCAGTGACTTTCCTGCTACCATGCTTGCTCTTACACAGCTGGTACAACCCTTCCTGGCAGGGTGTGATGAACAGAATCCAGACCAGGCACAACAGTCTTCAAATCACCTTATGGCAACTTGTTTTTTTTTTTTCCTCTGAAAGTAAATAGAGCAGAGTAAATAGACTTCAGTCTGGCTCTTGTGGGACCAAGGAGATGAGGAGAATGTGGTCCAAGGACTAAAATGTGTGACATGCAAAGGGAAGCACCAGTGCCTGGGAAGGGAGGGGTCAGAGAGGAAAAAAAGTTATGTGATGAGTAGAGGGTTGGGAGAGGAGAAAAGGGAGGGTGTCTTGGAATCATAGAATGCATTGGGCTGGAAGGGACCTTTAAAGGTCATCTAGTCCAACCCCCCTGCAGTGAGCAAGGACATCTTTAACTAGATCAGGCTGCTCAGAGCCCCATCCAGCCTGACCTTGGGTGTCTCCAGGGATGAAGCCTCCACCACTTCTCTGGGCAACCTCTTACAGTGTTTCACCACCCTCGTAATAAAGAACTTTTTCCTGATGTCTAATCCAAATCTATGCTGCTCTAGTTTAAAACCATTGCCCCTTGTCCTGTCACTACACGCCCTTGTGAACAGCCCCTCCCCAGCTTTCCTGTAGCCCTTCAGGTACTGGAAGGCTGCTATACGGTCTCCCCGGACCCTCTCTTCTCCAGGCTGAGCAACCTCAACTCCCTCAGGCTGTCCTTGCAGGAGGGATGCTCCAGCCCTCTGATCATTTTTGTGGCCCTCCTCCCTACTTTGAAACATTAAAGGGGATGCTGGCAATTTTGAAACATCGAAGATGTCGTTTAAATAAATGACAATGTATTTTCAGAAACTTCTGCTTTCTGGTTTTTTTTTCCTTTGAGCCTTTTTCATCTTCCAGCCCATTTTACTTCGAGACTTTTCTCTCTTGCTTTTATTGTTTTGAATACCTTTACTTTTGCCTACCTTCTGCTGCTAAATGGGGATATAAAACAGCAATAACAATAGCGTTTGAAATCATGCATCTTACCCTACCTCACTAAGGTCAAGGAAATTTTTCTAGGTTTTGTACTTCAGAACGATGTCATCCCTTCTGTGGAAGTGTTCAAGGCCAGGTTGGACAGGGTTTTGATCAGCCTGCTCTAGAGGAAGGTGCCCCTGCCCATGGCAGGAGGGTTGGCACTAGATGACAGCGCAACCATTCAATGCTTCTATGATACTGCTATCTCTCCCCATTCTTCAAGTCTTTTGCTTTTTCTCTATTTTACATTTGCTCTTTCCAACCTCTTCAAGAGATTCTGCTTTATAGAACAGAGTTCATATTTTTTTGGTTGTGTTTTTTTTTATTTTTATTGTTTGCTGTGGCCAAAGAGCACCCAGAGAAAAGAAAGACTTGAAAACGTAATTTGCAAACACAGCTGCCATCAGACAACTCAGCTGGTGGCCTCAGCTGAGTCATCCTTGTATTAAACTAGCTGATCTGACTGTCACAGTTTCGTGGTCACTGCATATTTTGGAGGCTACACAGTCAAGATCCTTTCACTGTGATGAATAAAGTGGTGACACCAGTGAAGACTTGTGTGAGATCCTGGGAATCAAGTGCATAATAAACAGCCCCTTTTCTCTCTGGTTCCACAAAACTTCGTTTTTACATGAACCTTTGTGTCAGGATACAGCTGTAGGTTTGGGGTTTTTTTTTGTAGCAATGCTAAGTTTGGCAAATACTTATTCTTGCTCTGTTCTCTCACCTGTGTCATATAATTGTTCATAGGGCTGTAAAATAGGGGATAAATCAACTGAGGTGGATAGAAAAATATTCTCTCTGTCTCTTTCTCCTTTTCTTCCCAGAAACATGGACCTGAGGAAAGCCTGGACCCATGAGTGGAAATAGAACAGCATTGCTTCAAGGTTATCGGGCTATCAATAGCTTCTCATTAATCTTTCTTCAGCCACTGACTCATAAAGATGTAGTTGTATATGTAGACAAACATATACAAACTAGCAGAATTCCAGTGTGTTCAAAAACTAAACAAACAGAAGCTGAAATGAGAGCTATAAATTTGAAATATTTTAATCTCTAAAGGATGGCATTGGAGAGGTGGTAACTGCACAAGCAGAGACTGACTTCTCCCAGTTACAATTATGAGAAATATGTTGGATGGAATCTTATTGAAACCACTTGTTAAAACAATGAGCAGAAGATAGATTAATTTAACAAAACTTACACAAATAACAGGGATGTTTGTAGCTGAAATAATGACATTTATGAACACAAGTGCGTATCTGCAGTGAAGATGCACAGGAAAGAGATTTGCTGTCACAGAAGGGAGATGCTCCAAACTGGAATTTTGGAGTTCCCCTTGCTACGGGCTCATTAAGGAGTTTAGAGAGAAGGTGGGGAGAGGATTTTTGAGATGGAAGCTGGTAAAAAGCTGGCAAGCTGAGAATAAGTACCTTATATTTTTCTCCTGTTTTATTCTGTGTGTTTAGGAAGTAAGATTCACATTACTTAAGTTCAGAACTTTGTTCAAGACACACTTGACTATGAACTTCTCTTTGGGGAAAAAAAAAAAGCCTACTGAGGCAATACATCCACAACACAACTGTTGAAAAATACAAACATTCTCAATGTGAAAAAATTGGGTATTCTCCGTGGAAGAGATTCGATTTCTTTTCTGCACATGCCAAACTGATCTGTAACTGCATAAGTCCTCATTTCTATTAGCTCTAGAAGGAATTACTATCTCAAACAAATATTAGTTTATCTAATACTATTCTAAAATTCAGTGCCTGAGCTTAGGGTTAATTGACTTAACTAAATAGTATTACTCAGTGTTGGCTAAGTGGTTTCACTAAAATGATGAACATGAAATGTTCTTGAGTTAGTTTTAAACATTATTAAGTTTTGTCATCTCCTCTGAATGGAGAGAAATGGAGAAGATGAAGCTTGTCCAATGTATAGGATTTTTTTTTTTAAGTATATCCTCTGTAATTTTTTTCATTTGCAAAGAAGATAGCAAGAGTCTATGTGGGGAAATAATGGATCTGAGGTGACCTGTGATTTTCACCTTCCTCGGGCTGCCACCAATGTGTTCATAATTAGACGTAGGCAGAATTAGATCTTTGGACTCCATTTTTTATATCTAGGGAAATTAAGTATAGCAAGAAGTTGCCACATTTCCTAGCAAAGAAAAGAAAATCATTGCTGAAATTGCTGGAAGGTCTTTTGTTTCAAAGTCAGAAGAAATCCTCTCATCAAAGGAAATATTTAAAGGGGCTATTTTGTTTTAATTTTTTGTGAAATGGAGACTCCAGATGAAGTGTAAACTGTTAACGTGGTCAAGATTCAAACAGACAGTTCCTTGTTTTGAACATAGCAAGAATTGCCTTTGAGTCTAATGTCATTAATGTACAACCCCACGAGGTTCATCTCCAGCAACAAATGTGTGTGATGTCTTTCCGGAACTGACAGTAGGAAGTAGGGAAATGCATGATGCAAGCAGACACAGGTCAATCAAATGCAGCATCAGACTCTTTTTGAGCATCTATTACCTGGTTTGGATACGTGAGGAGTTTAATACATAAAGTCATTTTGTGTGCTGTGTAAGGCCTTTTTCTGTACTAGTTACATCAATATTTACTTGGAATGTGGCTGTTTTCATGGATGGATATAATGACATTATATAGACTCAGAACAAGAGGAGTAGGAAATCTGAAAAGTTATCTAGTTAATCTCTCTCTTCCCCAACTCTTCTGATATCATTTCCACTACATTTCAGGCCAAGTTTGCTGTTATGATTTTTTTCTAATGTCTAGTCTGAAATTCTTTTGCTGAAATGTTAGCCCCGTTCCCTTCTTTTCCTTTCTAACATAGATAGAAAGTAATCTTATTCACTTTTCTAAACATTTCTACACTTTACAGAGGCCTCTCTTGAACAGTTTCAATTTCATATTAAACAACATTTTTTTCAGATACATCTTTTCTTGGTTTTCCTATTTTTTCTTTTTCTTTTTCTTTTTCTTTTTCTTTTTCTTTTTCTTTTTCTTTTTCTTTTTCTTTTTCTTTTTCTTTTTCTTTTTCTTTTTCTTTTTCTTTTTCTTTTTCTTTTTCTTTTTCTTTTTCTTTTTCTTTTTCTTTTTCTTTTTCTTTTTCTTTTTCTTTTTCTTTTTCTTTTTCTTTTTCTTTTTCTTTTTCTTTTTCTTTTTCTTTTTCTTTTTCTTTTTCTTTTTCTTTTTCTTTTTCTTTTTCTTTTTCTTTTTCTTTTTCTTTTTCTTTTTCTTTTTCTTTTTCTTTTTCTTTTTCTTTTTCTTTTTCTTTTTCTTTTTCTTTTTCTTTTTGTCAGCTTCTTAATTGTAATTCAATTTTCAGAATTAATCTACATTTTCATGAATAAATAAATTAAAAATATATATTTAGGAGTTATTTAATTTCAGAAATTTTAATTTCAGATTTCTACAAAATCTACATTTCCCCATTTTTCTTCTCTTTTAAATGATTCCATCATGAAAGTTTTGTTTTCTATTTATTTTTTTCACGGTTAAAGATAAAAGACTTATAGATATTTAAATTTGGATGTTTAATAATTAATCAGCTAATGTTAGGTGAGATTAATTTTAGCCTTAACGTATGTTTACTTTCATAGTTCACAGAATTAAATCTAGAAGTCTCCTCATTCATATGTGATGTGCTCTTGCACTTTATTTGGCTCTCTTGGCTCTGTACCTTTCGTCTTCCTTCCTCTTGGGAGACTGGGGAGCATTGGCTGAAACCAGAAGATCCCAAGGTGTTTACATTTCCTGAGGCAGGACTTTTCTGAAGTGAGACAAACCCAGATGGCCTGAGTGGACTGTCAGCAAGTGGCCTAGTTTAACGTTGTCTTCAGCAAGTTCTGCAGACCCAAAGGACAGAATTAGTGGCTTGATTGATCACACGGTTTTTGTGTGCCTTAGTAAGAGAAAAATATGTCTGCATGCAGCATGTTAAAGGAGATAGTGCTTATGTTTGCAGTGGAGGATGGTACAAGTTGTTTCGGGGGAATGTGTATGGGAAAAGTTAGAATTAGGGCTAATTTTAGACCTAGTTGTCTAGTCCTAGAAAACTTGTCATTTTGAGGGAACAATTCACCTGAGTACTGAGTTTTATAGCAAAGCAAAACCGTGTCTGATGAATACAAGACCCCAACAATCTATTTCTCTGCAGTAACAGATACAATCTTGATGTATAGAATAGAATCATAGACTCATACAATCATTAAGGTTCAAAAACACCTCTAAGATCATCAAGTCCAGCTGTCAACCCAACACCACCATGGCCACTCAATCGTATCTCAAAATGTCACATCTACACATTTTTTAACACCTCCGGGGATCATGACTCCAACACTTCTCTGGGTGGCCTGTTCCAATGTTTCATCACTCTTTCAGTAAAGAAGTTTTTCCTAATATACAGTCTAAAGGTAAATGGATCCCATCCCATGACATCTCAAAGTGGCTAAGAGTTTTCTGGAAAACAGAGCCGAGGAACGTGCAAAGAAGAAAGGAATTGGAAGTCGAGAAATTGGAAAGGGCTTAGAGCAAGAGAAAAGGTTGAAGAGGGTTTTCTGTAACAGGATGAGGGCAAAGACAAGCAGAAAAGAGAAGAGAGAGGCCTTGAGGAATTCTTCATAGCTAGATATGGTGGAATAGGTGGCCCTGGAAATCCAATTGCTGGTGGAGCAGTGCAGATAGACATTTTGCATGAAGTAAGAGAAACTCATATACCCATTGTGATGGGTTGAGCCTGGCTGGAAGCCTGGTGCCCACCAAAGCTCTTCTATCTGGACAGGGGAGAAAAAATATAAAACAAAGCTCATGGGTCAAGATAAGGGCAGGGAGAGATCACTCACCAATTACTGTCACAGGAAAAACAGGCTCAACTTTGGGAAATTAGTTCAATTTATTACTGATCAAATCAGAGTAAGGTGATGGGAAATAAAGCCAAATCCTAAAACATCTTCCCCCTGCCCCTCTTCCCAGGCTCAACCTCACTCTGGATTTTCTCTGCCTCCTCCTCTGAAGCAGCGCAGGGGAATGGGGAGTAGGAATTGTGGTCAGTTCATCACACAATGTCTCTGCTGCTCCTTTCTCCTCAGGGGCAGGACTCCTCACACTCCTTCCCTGCTGCAACATGGGAGATAGTTCTCTACATGCTTCTCCAGTTGAGTCCTTCCCATGGACTACACTTCCTCACAAGCTGCCCCAATGTGAGTCCTTTCCATGTCCTTCAGGAACACACTGCCCCAGCGTGAGTCCCCCAAAAAGTCGCAAGTCCTGCCAGCAAACCTTCTCCAGTGTGGGCTCCTCTCTCCATTGGTTCACAGGTCCTGCCAGGAGCCTGCTCCACTATGGGTCACAGTCACCTTTGAGTGTGTTCACCTGCTCCGGTGTGAGGTCCTTCCCATGCTCTGCAGGTGGACACCTACTCTACTGTCGACCTCCGCAAGGTACAGTGGGACAACTTTTCTCACCATGGTCTTCACCATGGGCTGCAGAGGAATCACTACTCTGGCACTTGGAGCACCTCCTCCCCCTCTTTCTTCAGTGATCTTTGTGTCTGCAGAGTTGTTTCTCTCACACATTCTCACTCTTCTCTCCAGATGTAGTTGTGCATTTTTTTCCCCCTATTCTTATTTTACTTTTGCACCTGACCCAAGTTGTCAATCCAAAAGGAATGTTACTGCAAGGTGCTACCTGCAATGGAAAGAGCTGTGTTTTAGTAAAAACATGCTGAAGTTTTCATGCTTCTAGTTGCCTTGTAACTTTTCAAGAACTTCCAGGTGACTAATTCGTAACATGCCAACAGGAAACGACTGGGCATGTGCACAATTACTGCACTTGACCAATCCCATCACAGCATTGATATTTAAAATATCATCCAAAATGGTATTAGCAGATTTAGCATAATCAATGACGCAGTTAACAAGTTGTGGCAGCTAGAAGGTGAAGCCCCAAGAGGGGATGGCACCCCCACCACTGAGAAATTCTACGCCCTAAGCTTTGTGCTACCATTGTATTAATTTGTTCTGTCATGTATCGTGGTCTATGACTTGGAGTTTTGCGCAGCCCTGCCCTTTAATGTGTCCTGGCATCTATTTTTTAATGAGAGAGTGCCAGTGCCGTAGGAGTCATTTGGGTGGATGCATCATGATGGATGAGGCTGTTGCACTCAAATTTCCCTGCTTAAAGCCATTGCGTGTAGTCAAAGTGAAACTGCACAAGCAGAGCAGATGATTAAGTTTTACCTCGGTTGGTCAGCGTGACATTAAGCATCAAGCCAGATTTTTTTTTATAACCATGTGAATAAGCATGCTTAAAAGAGCCTGCAGTTGGGCCATGACTCTGTTTACTTTGGACAGTCATTCTACCTGCTGCACCAAGAATACTGCGTTGTGGTGCAAACGATGTAAGGAACATGGAGCTTTATTGTGTTTCACGTTGATTGTTGAAAACATATGTTACCGCACTGTGGTGTGTCAATAATTGAAGTATACCTTTTTGATGTGTTGGGGTTTTTTCTGGCTTTTGTCCTAAACTGGTGATTTCTTAAAAATCTGTTCTATAAATAGGAAAAGAAAATCAATGAATGAGTAGAATGAATATGATTGCTTTTTCCCCATGCTTTTTTCTCCTTTACCTTTTTTTCCTGAAGGAAAAAAACATGATTAAATATTCAGGTTTGTGTTCTTGCAAGCATGTTCACTATTGGCTTTCATTTCTCTATGATAACCTTGACAAGTTGCCAGCTGAATTCTTCTAAGCTTGGGAAGACCAGCAGCTTCCCGGTGCTCCTCAGTCACTTGTGCAAACTGATTCCTCGTTTTCCAAACTGCGTGCTTTTTTCCCTGATGTTCCTGAAAAAATGTTTCACACCTTGAATCTTTAAGTCTCACATCTTCACTAAGCACTACACGCCTGAATTAGTTCATAAAACAGTTCACAGAATTTGCGTTGGTACCACATCCTAAACCTGGCCTGATGCAGTCAAAATCTTGTTATAGACCATATAAACTCATAGAAGAAATGACGCCTAGTCCAATTAAAATAAGACAAAACCTGCTACTAGCCCAATAAAAATGATCCCCATCCATCAAAATCTTACCTAAAGTGAATTTTCTATTTGGAAAACTGTGTGCTTTTCATCTTTCTCTGCCCTGATTCTTCACCTTGTAAATAAAACATGGCATTAACGATGAGCATTTTCTGCAGAGCAGCTTCAAGTCAATTGAGCATAAAACACCGTGTTCCTGCTAATTCTGTAGTGATCTGTCTTGAAGCCTCTTGCGTGCAAGGGTTTTAATGGTGTAGCCTGGGTCAGTCAGAAAGTTACTCTGGTTTTTAGGTCGGTTTGAAAGTTACTTTCATGATTCCTCCCTTTATATGCTGTGCTTGCTGGCTGAAGGATGTGTGTGTGCCAAGGAAGGCTGCAGGCTGGGTGAACTAACTGGGGCCAGTCTGCAACTGAAAACTGGGTTACTCGCAGTTTCTTTGTCAGGAAAGGGGAAAGCGTGGTGCTGGTTTATGTAACGATCAGAGGATGATATCCAGCCTTAGTGTGAGACTTTGCCTTGGCTCAGAAGAATCTCGATATTTCCGGAAGTCATTTGCTTCCTCTTACCTTCTTCTACATTATAGAATACAAAGCTTTTTTTTCTGTTTTACTTGCAGCATTCAGTTCTTTCACTTCTTGCAAGCATAGAAAGACCCTGATGAAATTTATGATGATGTTTTTTTTAAATGAAGTAAGAAAAGTGTCATTGTATTGATCTTTGGCATTAAAATATCATGTGAGGTTGCTGTTTATTAAAATCTTTCAGTGCCTTCTGCAGTCTCTTAATTCCTAGCCCCTGGCAGAAAGGCAAGAGGGTTAGTCTCTGGTTACAAAGAAACTAAAAATGTTCCCTGAAATACTCTTTCCATATCCAGCATCAAATTAATTTTACTGTGTTGCCCAGGAAAGGACTTCTTTACTGGGCAGCTGATGAAAGCAAACTGGTTCTGTGGGGCAGAGGTGTACAGACTCAGAAATCTGCCTTTGTGAGAAAAAATCACGGATCGATTCCTGCATTTCGTCCTTGTAAACTTCTTTTGAAAGCTTTAGATTTTCTTTTACTGCAGTGGCAATTGAAAGTCAGGTCTTCAGTTAATGTAAAACATTACTGAGTTTGGGGTAATAATGGTGATTTACACTCATGTCTTCTTACTGTCCAGCCCAGTTTTATAAGTGACTGATGGTGCTGGTGAACATAAGCAAAATCCAATACTAAAAGTTGCTTTCATTAACCCTCTGAAAGCACATTTTAAGACTTCAGATTATTTTCCTCTCTTAACAGAAAGTAAGAATCGCTTGATGAGAAAAACCACATAAACCTTCAAGTTTACAGGCATTCTCCGTTTCGTGGCGTGGGTGATAAACAAGATTACAGCTGTGCTGGCAGGAGGGATCCAGCAGCATGTGATATGTGCTTCGACAGAATTTGGCTGGGTCTGGATTACACCCCTTCCTCCGCAACGGGTACACTGTCGAGGTCTCTCTCGGAGGTGTCACTGCTGCTTTGGAAAGCTTTATCCTCACAGACATAAGGGCAGGATGCTCCAGAGAGTGGTTTTCCTGGGGTAAGGTGGATGATCGACAGCAGCACCACTGGGAAGAGGGAGGGAGGAACAACACAGCTTCCAGAAGCTGGGAGCCTGAGTAGGGAAGGAAGGGGAGAGATCGTGGTTTGTTTTTTTTTACTGAGGAATGGCAATATTTTCCCTTCTTCCTCTTGAATTTTTGAAACTTGAAGTTTCACGAGCATTGTGGATTTGAGGTTTTGCAGATTGCTCCAGTCTGGACATTGAAATAAAAGCAGCTGTGGAGCTCTAGGGGGGATGCTCTGTACGGAGTTGATGAATAAGGTATGTCCTGTTTCTCTTTTAAGATGCTGAAAGTATAGGTGTGTGCATGTAAAAAATGCAGGGGCAAAATTGCATGCATATGTGCACATCTAGGTGCTTGCACTATGTAATTTCACCGTGTTCTTAATTTAGGTCCACCTTCATATTAGTTTCACTAATAATTTCAACTAGAATCCTCTTGACTGTCATTCTACATTTCCTCTGTCTGCTGTGGAATAAAATGTTTCAGCATAGGAATAAAGATTCTAGGGTGTACCCTACTGAAAGGTATCTGAGAAAGTCAGGAAAATGTTCTGAAAGTTTAGATAATTAGTGGTTGCACACTGTTCTTTACTTCTTTCTCTCCTTCACCCCTTTTCATAGAATTAGAGTCTCTAGGCATGTGAGATGCAGCCAGGGTTAATGATGCTATATGAAATACCGTGAAATAGATGAGTATACCTGGACAGTGTGTTTTGGTAAATATTAGCCTTTCTGGACTGGTGTTTCCTGTAGCCTTTTTGGAGGTCTATACAAATCTGACATTATCTTTATTATACAATGGATTTGGAAGAGAACTGGTCATTTGTGTCTTTGGGCAATATCGGGAGCCTAGAATATTAATTGGTTTGATGTGATCCTGGTTATTGGTTGGTTTTAAAGTAAATAATTAAACCGAATTTCCCAAAAGACTCGCTGACAAGAAAGTATTTGCAGCAACTGTGTTCATGTCCCTTCCTCGCAGCTTTGCTTGCAGAGAGGGCAATTGCCTAGAGGTGTAAAACTGTAAGTCAGCACAGCGTCCTGATGGGACTTCACACCAAAAAAACCCCCAGCTCTTTGTATTTAGCAGAACTCTAAGCTGCATTTAATTGCAAATTAACACTGAAGTACTCATCTGAGAGGCAGGCACCAGCAAATCCTAGTGTCTGCATGCAGCTGGAGAGTTTTTCTTTACTGAGCTAGATGCAGGCATCCTCTGTGTGGCTGCACCCGGGTCTGCAGTGCTCCACTGCTGCTCCAGTAGTAAACAGGCAGCAGAAGGAGAATTTTAATATCACTCTTAGCCTGCAACAGGAGAGATCTAGCAGAGAGGGAAAAGAACCCAACATTTCCCAATTACATTCCCAGCCTCTGACTCGCTATATGACTGCATGTGAATCACTAAGGCAGTAATTTTATGAGCTGGAAAATCGTTATGCATGTATTTTCTACAGGCCTTATTGTTTTGCATGAGAAAGGAACAGATGCGATTTTGTATGCTGGTCTGCCAGGAAGCCACTTGTTTCTCCTTGGGACAGGATCAGGCTTTTATTTGTCTCCAGGACCCTTGTTTAATGGGCAAACAGGCAGTGATGGCAAAGCAGAGAAATCAGATTTCCTCTGCAATAAGAAACCTCCACCTGAAAGTATTCTGGGAACTAAACCCAAAGTTGCAGGTGCTGTATCTTACGAGTTGGTATCGCCTTTCTGTTCTTTAGCAGGTCTTGTTTTGGTATCTTTTCCTTGTTATTTCTTCTCCTGTGGTGTTACTACCAAAGTATAGTTTTCTTAGTTAAAATCAGCTCCATTTTTGTCCTCTCTGAACCATGCCTTGGCTGTCACTACTTTTCCTTCTCTTGTAGACAGTCTCTGCTGATTATGTAGCCGTGTATTTGAGTGGCATGCACTTTTTTCACAAGGCAGCCTCAGGAAAGCAGGAGCGTGAAACCTACTTTACCACTGCTGTGCTCTACGTGCCATAGAAGTACTCAAGGAAACCTTTGCAGCCTCTGTGAAGTATCTGCTCTGTTTTCTTTTGGTTAGTTTTGGCTCAGGTCAGAGACACGCACATTTCCTCTGCAAGGTGAGGGGAGGGGTACAGCCAGGTGTTTGGTACACGTAAGTCAGCGTTACTGCTCTGCAGCAGGGTCATGCGGATGAAGGTGTGCTCCCTCCTAGGGCTCCCAGGAAAACTATTGCAAGAAAATATTGTCCTCTCTGTCCCACATGAGATCAGGGGTGTGTGCCCTGAAATTTGGAAGTAGGGTGAACTTGAATGTGGATGTGAGGAAATTCTGGTATGCTCAGAGATCTCCCAAGGGATACAGGGGGCAAAAGAGACTTTTTCCTGCTAATACTGGAATATTGAATTTATACTGGAGAGTAGGAAGAAATTCTTAATGGAAAGGTTTGTCAAGCATTGGAGCAGGCTGCCTGGGGAAGTGGTTGAGTCACCATTCCTGGAGGTATTTAAAAGACATGTAGATGTGCTTAGTGATGGACCTGACATTGCTAGGTTGACAGTGGGACTCAATGATCTTAAAGGTCTTTCCCAACCTAAATGATTTTGTGATTCTATGACTATGCTGACTCTTGAAGCCAAGAAACTTTGCAATGAGCGCTCAAATCCGGAGATGAATTTTTCAATCTAAGCAGGGCCTCTGGTATAATGTGTTCTTCTTGGGCAAGCTGTGAAGTCTCTTGGGTGCTGTCTTCTCCTGCCCCTCGGCGAGGACACTGGAATGTCCTCTACTCTGGGCACTGGCTGGGCATGAGGCATTACCTAGTGTGTGATTACAGAGCTAGTGTGTACAATTATCTGCAGTTAGGTTGATTTTATGAACTAAAACCCAAGAAGAAGGAGACATGTTTTGTTGTTTATCGAACATTTATATGGTCCTACATTTTAATTTTTGTTCCCAAATCGAGTTTCTCTCAGTGCTTCTTAAACAACCTCTATTCTCCAGATAATTTAATACTTAAGTTTGAATTCAGGTTCTTTTGAGTTTCTCTTATTGCTTTCCGCTCACCTTCCTGCACCTAAATCTCTTGCAATTCATTTATATTTTGTCGTATAATATCATGGTGACTTTCAAATTTTTTGGACTCCCTAAAAAGCACCGTTGATGCGCAATTCTTGCCAAAGCAGTGTCACTACTCAACACACAAGTGTGCTTCTCCATATGTGTGTTATCTCTTCAAGGTGCTTGAATCATCCTTCCTTGTGCACAACTCTGCTCATAATCCATTTTGCATTAACAAACCTTTTATCGAGGCTGAATTTGGCAGAGTATTGAATCTATGCTAACTACACTCCTAAAATACTGAAATTAATCTCTAATATTATTCCTCCTCAGAAGGATCTACCTATATCAGTTATTAAGGATTTTGGGGGAAAATGATTGAATCTAATGATGAGTTGTTTAAGAAGCAAGTGGTCTCAGGTTTCTCTCATTGAGAAATTTAATTAATCACAGGAAAAAATTACGCAGGGAGGCTGTGAAAATTCCATTGCTAACAACAGGCTGGACAATCATCTATAACAGCATAACCAGAACTTATCCTTCTATAAAATCAGATAAGTACGCTTGATGTCCTCTCCAGTCTGTTTTTCAGTCATGAGGGTTTGTCCTGGTTTGATCATATGCCACGATTTCGTTCCTCAGTGTCTGCCTTCAGCAGAGTGCAAAGCCCCAGTCACCACACAGTTGGCTCTCTTGGAAATATCACACAATCTTCTAAAATAATCATTGAGCATTGCACTCCTGCCCTCTTGGAAACCACATGCAAAGGGTTTTTCTTAGCAGCCGGAGTAAACAGATTTAAATTCCTAATCAGAGGTGACTGTTGTAAATGCTTAATTTCTACCCCTCTTCCTCAAATATACTGCTGTTTTCAGAAGAAGGGAATTTTCTACAATTTGTATGCCCCAGCACCTTCAGATTCTGCACTTGTTCACAAACATACATCTGGCTGCTGTTGGGAATATTAGCGGGCAGTACACCACAGAGAGCATTATTTGTATTTTTGTTGAGCTATAGGAAAACAAGCCCACAAACAAATTATAAAATTCAGATGGCTTCAGGCTTGTGGGTGTTGTTACGTGCCCTTTGGATATTGAGGACTAACCGTATAAAAACAGCACTATGGAAATACAATGTTTGTGATTTTTTCACATCAAAAATTGAAAACACAACAGGCTGCTGAGATGAAGCTGAAATTTCAGTTTTGATGTCCTTATTGCAGATAAATATGTTGTCTTCCAAAGATGCTATCCTGGGGAAAAAAACAGCTGCAGGTATCCAGCCATGATTTTACCTGCAAATCACAGACTGTCACAGACTGGAGCTAATAAGTTCATCCTTACTTCATAAAAGCGTTGTGTGCATTTGCATCTCTTAGACAGCTTGTGGTTTATGATGCTTTTCCAAAACAGCAGAGCACATTATTCGTGCTCTGTCACTGAGAGCCATTGCAGCAGTACACATTAGTCCACTGACCCACCTCTGCTGTAGATACAAATTCACTCTATTTTCCTTCTGGGAGAAGAGGTTTAGCAATTCGATGAAAATTGCACATCAAGTGTAAGAAGGGAAGAGACTCAGCAGGACCCAGGGGGTTGCTCTTTGCTTAATCTTTGAGACCTTTCTGCTCTCTTGCATGAGTAAGGGGCTGGAGAGGGTACAGTGACAGGCTACCAAGCTGGTAGAGGGCTTAGAACACAAGGTATATGAGGAAAGGCTGAGGGATCTGGGGCTGTTTAGCCTGGGGAAGAGGAGATTGAGGGGAGACCTCATCGCTCTCTACAACTACCTGAAGGGAGGTTGTAGAGAGGCAGGGGTTGGTCTATTCTCCCCAGTGGTGAGTGATAGGACGAGGGGAAATAGATTTAAATTGCACCAGGGGAGATTCAGGTTGGATATTGGGAAGAATTTCTTTATTGAAAGGATTGTCAGCCATTGGAACAGGCTGCCCAGGGAGGGGGTTGAGTCACCATCCCTGGAGGTGTTTGAGACGAGTGGATGTTGTGTTGAGGGACATGGTTTAGTGGTGTTGGTAGGACTGGGACAAAGGTTGGACTCGATGATCTTCAAGGTCTCTTCCAGCTGAAACTGTTCTATGATTCTATGACTGGAAAAAGAAACACCTTTGGAAAGATGACAAAAAAAACGAAAAAAAAAGACTTCAGAACATGACAAAACAGGTGGACTAGGGTGAAAAAGATAGGCAGTGGCAAAGTCATGGTGTGTGATGAGATATAAATGGACAAAAAACATCTTGGACAGATTGTGTCAGTGGTTTGTAGCTGCTGAGGTAGCAGTTAACATGAAGCTCCTGCCTTCTTCACATGATGATGGAGAGGCAGATGTGACCTTAAGCTTACAGACTGGAGTTTGCTTGGGGCATGGAAAGTCTCATGCTGTGTCTGCAAAACTCTGAAACCAAACGTCAGTGCCCGATAAATGACAGATCTCCATCAGGTCCATTCTGGTTGCTGTCACTAACCTTCTGCAAAATGTCCTGGTTTTGGCAGCCCTGGGTAAAAATTCTCTGGATTCATCCAAACCTTGGCAAAACCCCCAGGGTTTCTGTCCGAACAGCAGACATTTTTCTCCCCACTTCTTCAGTGCCCTCCCTATAGCAGGAAGGTATCAGAGAGGTTGCTGCTTTTTTCCTGAAGGAGGTGGGGATGATATGTCCTTGTGTTCCTCAGGGTAAGAGGAATGTGGCTGAATCGTAAAATATATGATGAGACAGTCCAGCAGGAGATGAGGTGTGGGGGGGGAAAACTGATGTAGGGCTGGCAAAACTGCATTGAATAAACCAAACAAATTACTTTTTCTTTATAGTCTCAGAAGTTTTGAGGCTTGATATTGCTGTTTTATAGTGTCTGAGTCAGGAATTTGGATCTCCTGAGGTTGGCTATAGTGGAACAGTTCCATTTTAAAGAATATATTATTTAAAAGTAGAATTGTTTGTATTAATTAAATATGAATGTCTGCAGTACAGGAATAAGACCATTTCTAATAGAAAGCAGCAAATTGGTTTCTTTTGTGATGACTTTAAACATTTTTTCACAGGACACAGGGGCCTTTCAGTGTGGAAAGATGGTCGGTAGATGAGCCAGATGGTAGGCTGTGGTGGAGTGCTCTGTTCCCACACTTTGGTCATTGAAGACCTACTGCAAAGTGGAGCCCTTTGGTCCTGAGAGGAGAAATGAGTCCTCGATAACTTAGTTATTTTCCAGTACTTGTCCAAGTGTGCCTACCATGCAAAAATGAAACCTGTGTGCGGCAAAACATCTTTTAAGAGCTTGGGTTTTAATCAAGGCCTCAGTTGGAAAACAGGCTTGTTTTATCATTCATATTTTTGTTATTTTCATATATTTGCCTTTTTTGTTTGTTTGTTTGCTTCATTAATCCTGAGCACTAGTGATCAAAAAGTGCACAGCCTTGGAAAAGTGAAGGTCCTCAACATCAGCTGTTTTGCTCCAGAGATCCACTACTGTAGGTCTGCAGTAAATGTAACTGTAGCTGCAGACACTCACATAACCACTCGTGAATTTATTTTTGTCCCATTTTTCATAATTATTGCATTGTTTCAAAACTCAGTAATAAATCTCACTTTTAAGACTAAAAGGAAATAGAAATATTTAACAAGGGCTTTCACCAAAAATTTGTATTTCGCCTCTCACCAGGGTGTTTAGCCTGGGAAAGGGGCCACATTAGTGTAGCTTTTCTCTTATCCATGTCCTTCCAGTGCTGCTTTGTGGTGTTGTGTTTTGTTGGTTGGGCAGATCCTCTGTGATAGGTAGGCATCAACTATTTCTTAGTATCAACATGCAAAAAGTTGATGTTCCATAAGCTCTTTGATTCTCTCTTACAGGAGAGATATAAGACACTGCAATTTTACTTATTTCTGTCATTATTAGCACAAAAACATCAGTGTGATGTGATGAAGCACAGTGTGATCCTGAAATACAGGAAATGTTAAACTTTTAATTTATGGAATTCAAAGTGATGTTTCCTCTTCAAGAGATGTGAGATAATCTACGCTAGGATGACCAGCAGCCTAGTGTTTAAGAAGTCTACTTAGGACAAAGCTTGAGTCTTGAGACTTTAGCCCTAAACTGAGATTAAATCAAGAACTTCTTAATCTCTTCTACTACATTAAGAGATGAAAAAACAAGGAAGAAAAGGATGGTGCTGTGTGGGTTTTTTTGCGATAAGTTTTCTGGTCACTGCTCTTTTCATTCCTAAATACAGCAGCTAGCTGGGCTGTTGAGAAACACTTGGCTGAGGATGTGTGTCATAAAAATGGGTTTTGCCAGTTATCATCAAACTGGAGAAAAACGACTCCTGAGAAGCAGGCACTTAAAGGGTGAGGCAGTGTTAGTCACTGAGTGTGTTGGACCTGTGGTCCATGTTGTCAGCTGGGATGGATATGGGAGGACACGACAGCAGCCACCAGCGACCTTTGCCTGTGTCGTACACAGCCCATGCTTGTGAGACACGGTCCCCGAAATACACAGGGGAAGTTTAGAATAAAAACGGCACTTGACAATATGAGTTGGGATCCAGCTGATGCTGAGAGCTCACTAACTTCACTATGGAGACTCAGAGAAATAGATGTCATTGGAGAGATTAAAGAAAAAGATCATTCTCTTTTTTCCTCTTAAAAAGATAACAATACTCTCTGGCACTAATGTGTCCTTTTAGCTTTTGTCTTTTACTGACTCAGATAAAATTATTCATAGTTTTATTGGTCTTAACATATCATGAGAGGGCAGAAAGTTGTTTTCTTAATTAACGCAATTGATGTTATCACTTTAGCTGTGTTAATTCTCTTAATTCTTTTTATGAGGTGGCACTGGGTCCACAGACATCTTCTGTTTCACTCTACCATTCATCCCTTGGTAAATCCATCTTCTTCTACACATAATTGCAACACTTCTAAATGGTTGATGACTTTCAATGTAATATTTCATTCCTTGTGCTCTCTTGTCAAGCACATTAAAGCATTGCTGTCACAGTAACTTTCGTAGAGGAATTTCTGCAGCATCCAATTGTAGCTCAGTCTCTGCCATTCCTATGGCACATACTACGTGCCACTCTTTCTTGTACTAAGTAACCTTTGTCTCTGAGTGACAACACATTTTTAGTTTTTACATTTTTTTCTTGGGTTTTTTTTTAGATGACTGTTATTAGCATTTCCTTCATTTGCCTGCAAAGTTACAGAAATACTTTCCCCACTCCATTCTGCTTCAGCTGTTCTATATAAACAGAACACATCCATGAGAGGGTGATCAGTCAGATTATTTTGTTTCTCAGATTCATGCCCTGGTCTGCTCCTTTTGTACAGTCTCTATAGACCATGTCCAGGCTGCCGAGTAGCGGTACTTAATCCAAACCTTGCTCTGCCTTCTGGTGCAGTGAACCATAAGTGCTTATCCATGGCTGTGGAAAGAGAAAAGTGCTTATAAAGTCACTTAAGTTTTGGTTTCACGGTGTTTTTGTTTGTTTGTTTTGTTTTAAATTAATCAACCTTTATTGGGGAAAAAAGGAAAAGCAACAAAGCTGCTGAACTTTAAAGACATAGTGCTTCTTGGAGACGTATGCCTGGGCCACTGTCCTGGTTGGAGCTAAACAGAACCAGTTCTGTTCAGTGATTTTTACTTTCCAGCTCAGTCTCTTCTAAAAGGCTGCACTTTCTGAAGTTAACAGCATGTTTTTGCAGACAGTGTGTGCTACTGGCAGTGATAACACCTGAAGTTTACAGTTACTACCTGGGACTGGGATGCAGAAAGGCTCTTGCTTGTACTTTTTCCTACAGTGACCAAGGCCACTGCTGTCTCTTGTGTGCCACGCTTGGGGTGCCTGGTAGTAAGAGGGGTCACAAGGAAGTAAAAGGTTGCACCTCCAGCAAGTAACCGACAGAATAGGTGATAAACGAGAGTATTCCATTCCGCACATATGTATATATGTTCCAAATGTATACACATTCAATAAAAAAACTGAGGAATTAAGAGGTTTAATTTTTTCTTCTTCAGTGGCCAGCATCCAAGGAGGACTCTGTCCGTTCTTCTGCCTTTCGTCCTGATTCTGAGCTCCTGAATCCAGCTCCTGTGTACAGCTCCCCTCTGCCACTGAGCCTGGGATTTCTCCACTGCTGCCTGCTCTGAGGCATCAGTGGGGATTGTTTTTTGGGGTGAGAGAGGGGTTAGAGAGCATCTGTCAGAGGCCAGTTCAGCCCTCGACAGGCACCTTTTGGCTTCTCCCATGAGTAAAGTAGCAGTGTGCCTCCATGTTTGGAATCCATTAAATGAGGTGGGTGTTTTGATTTTTTTTCAAGCTAGAGGGACAGCAGGGAGAGGCTTGTGGGTGCTTTAAGTCTAGGCAGCTGTCATCTACTACGTTTCTGCCAATACCAGGGCTATTATTGAGAAAACCATCTACCTTCAAGGTGCTGAAGAGATAGCAAATGGGTAAAATAATATTTTTTTTCACTTAGTCTCCCTGAAACTTTGGACTTCTAAAAAGGCAAAATTTAAAGCCTCACAACTTGCATAGGTCCCACAGCAAAAAAGTATAGATGCCCTGGAAGTCAAGTGCTAAGTTCTTGCACATCACTCCTGCCCCACCAAGCACTAGTAAGAACTGGGATGACCGAATATCATAAACAGCTTTTGTCTGGGTGGTTTCAAAGAGTGCAGAAATGCTTTTGTCTTATGCTAGAGTTCCTCGCTTTACTTTTTCAGTTGTCCTGGAGAGTTAACCTTCATGAACATCTGCCAGATTCTAGTTTTCCCATATTTCCTTGGATATATTTAAAGCTGTCTAGCTGTGGTGCTCAGGGACATGGTTTAAAGAGGACCTGGTAGAGCTAGATTACGGTTGGACTTGGTGATCTTGAAGGTCTTTTCCAACCATAGCGATTCTATGATCTATATCAGGGTTCACTTTATTGCCCTTGGTAGCCCATGTCCACTCAAAAGGAAAGGGAAAGAAAATTCCACAAACTTGTCAAATAGGTTTACCATTTAATACTCCTGCTATTTCTTCATAACTGTAATAACTTTATAACCACAGCCATGTGAAGTTACTTGAATTAGAACCCACCACCTAAATAAATCTAAGGAGAATTTACAGATACAACTTTTCATTTAACTGTAAAATTTGCAGAGCTACCATCTATAGACATAGTGCCCCACAGGATATGGAGATATTGCTGGGGCTGTCTTACTGGTAATTCCCAGTTTCTTGGGATTACAGGACCCATATGTATAAAGACAGCAAGTTCAATATGTATTAAACATGTTAAGTAATGAAGCTGTTCAGACACAAGCAATTGCCCTACTTGATTTATCCATATTCTCAGCCTTGGGTCACTCTTTCACCCAGCATGAAGCATGAGGCTCCTTAAGATGTTCAGCAAAAGTTCTTCAGAAGCCTTGGCTTGAATGTCACAAACCGCTGGTACCTAGATGCTGCTCAGATGGATTACTGTGACGAGTGCCATATGAATAATGACGTTCTTGGATAAAGTAAGTCACGTAATTAAATCATGGCAGGATGCTTTATGCAGTTTTGAACGGCGTCCTGAAATGCCCTGAGCGATGGAAAAGCAGAAATGAAGACAGGAGGATGCATCTTGCGTATGGACAAAAATATTTTTACATTTTCTGGTGGCAGACATGATCCATCGCTAACTCTGTTCTTTTATTTTTCAGACGTTGAACTGGACATGAATGGGATGGCATCAGATCACGGTAATTCCTCCCAGGAAGAATACCTCCCACACTACCTCCAGAAGGAAGACCCCTTTGCATCAAAGCTCTCTAGAGAAGCTGACATCATAGCTGGGTTTTATTTGACAGTAATTGGTAATGACATTTTCATTTGTCTTGGAAATATGACTTTCACTGCATCCTTGCAGGCACTCACGAAGAAAACAGAAGCTGTCATGCATTTCATGTGTAATTGCATATTTAGATTGGATATTAGGAAAACTTTCTTTACTGAAGGATCAGTGAAGCACTGGAATAGGGAAGTGGTGGAGTCACCATCCCTGGAAGTGTTCAAAAAATGTGTAGATGTGGCACTTGGGGACATGGTTTAATAGTCATGGTAGTGTTAGGTTGATGATTAGGCTTGATGATCTCACAGGTCTGTTCCATGGTTCTGTTCTATGATTCTCTGACTTCTTCATACTAGAAAGAAAAAATCTAGGAGGGAGAGAATGTCTTAGAAATATGTCAACAGACAATGCTGCTCCAGGTAGCCAAAAGTGACTAGCAGTAGACCTTCCAGAGGAAAGTGAACAAATGAATTATTTTTTTTCTACTGATAGGTTACTAGCTTGCGATTTAGTTGTTCCTGGTCGGAACTGGCATTTGCCCTTATGCCATGTGGATTTTACGGTCTGTTTTGAAAGTCTCTCTCATGTGCCTTCATAGCAAAGAGAACATCCTCAGATGTGCTCGCTTGAATCTTACTCAGCTCCTGGCATCTGCTGTCCTCTGTTACTCACTATAGTGAACAATATTTTCTGCCTTACACCCTCTTCTCCTTTTTGTTTTGGAGTCTTTCATTACATGCAAGGTTACTTTGCAAGCAGAATAAATGTAATTATTTCTTGGTTATTGCCCATGAACGATAGCTGGGACTGATTTCTATGTTAATCATTCATATGTGATTCCGGTGGGAAATATTGGTCTCCATTGCTTCTAGTAAAACTGGTCCTTGATGATTTACTTTCTTTGTTTTATGGAGGTGGGCAGTTATGTGTTTTTGTGTCAATACTTGCCTCAACACTTCCATTTCTTTCTAGGGTTTAAGTTTCTTCGTGCTTTACTGCTTCAGTTTGTGCAGTTTCTCACAGCTCAACAGCTATTTTCTCAGTAAACCTGAGCCAAGGTTGTAAAACGGTGCTACACCAAACTGGGCTCCGGGTGTCAGGCAGTGAATCACCAGCCTGGATACGGGGTACACAGCGTATTCCTTGACACTTATTTCAGTTTTGATTCTTTATCCTGTTCCATCAGTTCTGCCCAAAATAAAAAGATCTTTCAGTCCTCCCTTCATGTTTTTCACTCTCTACTT
The DNA here is from genome assembly GCF_000703405.1 of Apaloderma vittatum. NCBI lineage: Eukaryota > Metazoa > Chordata > Aves > Trogoniformes > Trogonidae > Apaloderma > Apaloderma vittatum. The sequence continues at coordinate 150,948 of NW_009726549.1, read as the reverse complement.
TACATCCCTCCTTCCTACCCTCTCTTCCTGCCTTTCCTTTGACTGATCTAAGCAATCTAATTTTTCTGCAGTGGAGGTCTTAAAAAGGCTTGAGTAATGCTTATTTTTCATTTGTCTTCTGCTTCTGTCCTTGTCAAGAGCAGCAGAGATGGCAGATGCAGCTGTTATCTCTGCTATTCTCGGTATTTATGCACTGCTTTTTACATATCTTAGATTTTCACATACTTATTTTCCTTTCTGCTGCTCTGCAGACAGATGCTTTCACTGAACTGTCCAAGACAACCCCCCCTCAGGTCTTTTTTCACTTGGTTAGGCATATTTAGCTAAATCCCAGGAAATATGTCTGAGTAGCTGAAATGAATCCTTCCACTGTACATTGTATTGCCTTGATGTATTGGTTGTATTTAGTCTAGATTTATCCAGTTTCAAAGAAATAATCCTGCCAGGTGTGAAACACGCTGAAAAACATAGGTATAATCAAATTAAAGCAAGAAATCATGAATTTCCAGTGAAAAATTAAAAGCTAACCATGCGGGCACAGACTTAAATGAGTAATGTGAGGAGACTGAAATTATAGTTTAAAAAGGCCAGACAGCCACTTAGATATAGGACTTACCAGTAAGATTCTTACCTTCCCAGTGTTGTGGAATGGCTACCAAGCAGCCTGTGCTGGACTTGTTGTGTCCAGTGTCCCAGTCCAGGGAAGTTCAAGCCATAGCTCTGCTGTGTAAGTGTGTAGCTGTAGTTAATCATATCCTGCCCTTTGCATTTAACACTTCTGGGGTTTATTTTTCCATGTGTTTGTTTTGCATTGCATTTTACATACTCCATTAGCAGCTTTCATTAAAGTCAAGTAAGCTCCTCACATATACATGTAAATGCAATATTTGCATTTTCCTTGGAATTGCATCTATAGCGTGAGATACCGCTCATATCTTACTCAGATATTTTTAATTTCTCCTAGCAATGGATTTAAGCAGTCATTGCTTAGATGCTGGTCAGTTGTGCTCTCAGCCATTTCAGCAATGACAACTGGTTTAATCTTTTCTAGACCAGAGGAGCAGTGGTTTAGACACAGTGTATAATACAGCAATGGGTATTAATTTGCCAGAGGCCTACAGAAACACAGAACCACCTCCTTTTTCTGGGGTTTGTATGAAGGAGAGCATTATGCTTTTTACCAGTAAAGCAGAATTACACCTCAGAGCTCAGCCACTGAGAGAGAGAAATAACACCAGTGGAAGGAGCAGTGTCAGATCTTCTTCTGTGCTTGTGAACAGATGGGGTAAAGTAGTCTTTAAACAGATTTTTCTTACAAAAAAAAAAACATCCAGTAAAACTTGTGTAAGGCTTCTCAGGTGAGTTGAACCTTACAAGGCTGGTTTGCTTAGTGCCTTGGGGATGCCATCATCAGCTCCTCTTAATGTGCAGATCTATATTTTATTACTCATTCATGTTTAGGTGGACAACAACATTTTAATGATATCCTGGTCTTGAAAAGATATGACAACTTAGAAAGAAATTCATCTTTGCTGTTCCTAGGTAAATTTCTGAGTGTTTGTTCTTTTATTTTTTTACCTTCTGCAAATAGAAATAATCCTAAATTTCCTTTTCCATTAAGCTTATTTCTGACAGTTCAAATCATCTGCATTTCTTTTGGGACATGAAGCACTGCCATGTAGAGATTTTTTGGTGGCAGATAGTGGATGTGTGTGGAGAAGGTTACCTGGCTCTGTGAAAATATTCGCTGACTTCAAATTCCACAGAACAGGCTTGCTAAGGCTGTAAATTTTCTTTAAGTGGCAGCTACTAGGTATCGAAAACAATAAGCAAAAACTATGTGGTCAAATAGCTTGTGTCCTGAGGTAACTGCAGGATTGCCAGTTTACCTGTTAAACTGTGTCATCTGCACAAGAAGGAAATCCAAGCTGGAGCATTCAGCTCCCACGAAGAGTGAGCGTATGTCTGGTTTTTTGTTGTAACTTGTGATTCACATTGGACCTGTCCATTGTCACCTTCTGCCACTGAGTTGTGTCCCCTGTCCCTTTGCAGATCCCTTATGAGAAATCAAGGAAGCCTAGAATGGTTTAGGTTGGAAGGGACCATAAAGATCATCTAGTTCCAAACCCGCTGCCTTAGGCAGGGGCGTCACCCCCTAAGCCAGGTTGCTCAAAGCCCCGTCCAACCTGTCCTTGAACACTTCCAGGGAGGGAGCATCAACAACTTCTCTGGGCACCTTTTTCCACTGTCCTACCACCCTCACAGAAAAGAATTTCTTCCTAATATCTAAATCTGTTCTCTCTCAATTTGAAGCCATTACCCCTTGTCCTATCCCTATACTCCCTGATGATGAGTCCTTCCCCATTTTTCCTGTAGCCCCCTTCAGGTACTAGAAGGCTGCTGTAAGATCTCCCCAGAGCCTTCTCTTCTCCAGGATCAACAACAACAACTGTCCCAGCCTGTCCTCACAGGAGAGGTGCTCCAGCCCCCAACCATCTCTGTGGTCTCCTCTGAACTCATCCCATGGTGGCCCTTCTTGAGGACATCCTGATAGCAGAGAGGGGGAATAGTTTTGGAAAGGTGGGAGGCTGGGAGGTAAAGATTAATATTGAGCATCTTTTTGTGCTTGAGGCATGTAAGATGCAAGTGAGTTTAAAATTTATTTCAAAAAGGAGAAGGGGCTGCACCATGAGTGAACAAGGCTGGAATCCTGTCAGGAAAGTTGGAGAGTTTTCAGGGTAAGGCTGTTTGTGCATCTGAAGTATTGCAGTTTGAAAATACAAAAATACATTTTTTTGTCTTTGAAGAAAACCAGAGGGCATGACCAACCTTTGAAAAATTCTGTGTGAATGTGTGATCTTTTACCCTGAGAAGTTATTTTCCACACTTATTTTTTTAATTGTCTGGAAAAAGTCAAACGATACATATGGTTATAAGAATCCAATTCTTTTCACTTTGTTACTTCCGCTGCTAGCTTCTTCATCACTGAACTTGATCGATTTACTGTACAGCTGGGTAGGGTGACTAACTACTGAGCAGAGACCTGCTGGCTGTCAGCTCCTCTGAAAGCCAGTGGAAAGTAACTATTGATTTGTAAACGGTTGTTGCACGCCTCCTCAGCATGTTATGAAACAGCTTAATTGAAAACAAAATCCTCCTTTGTTCTTTTGTTTTTGTTTTTTTTTCCTCTGCTGATTTAGCACTGCTATCACATTGGATAAAACGAGTCTTATTTGTTCAGATTGCTGCTTTTATACACTTTCACCTTTGGCTGCAGGTTGCGTATCTGAACCTGGCTCCTTCTTCATAGGTGGCACTTTTAGTCAACGCATCCTTGTGTTGCAGTGTGTAGTGGCTTGATCCTTACTGGAGGCCTGGTGTCCACCATGGCTGCTCTCTCCCTCCCCCTTCTTAGATGGACAGGAGAGAGGAAATATAGCAAAAAGCTCATGGATGGAGATAAGAATGGGTAGATCACTCAGAGATTACCGTCAAGGGCAAAACAGACTCAACTTGGGGAAATTAGTTTAATTTATTACCAGTCAAATCAGAGAAGGGTAATGAGAAATAAACCCAAATCTTAAAAAAACCCCTTCCTTTCACCCTTCCCTTCTTCCTAGGCTTAACTTTACTCCTGATTTCTCCACCTCTTCCCTCTGAGTGGCACAGGCCAACGGGGAATAAGCAGTTGAGGACAGTTCATTAATTGTTGTCTCTGCCGCTCCCTCTTCCTCAGGGGGAGAACTCCTCACTCTTCCCCTGCCCCATCGTGGCATCCATCTCACAACATACCACTCTTCATGAACTGCCCCAGTGTGAGTCCTTTCCATGGGGGGAAGTCCTTCAGGAGCAGACTGCTCCAGCGCGGCTCCCCCATGGGGTCACCAGTCCTTCCAGCAAACCTGCTCCAGCGTGGGCTCCTCTCTCCACAAGTCCACAGGTCCTGCCAGGACCCTGCTCCGATGTGACTCTTCCATGAACATGGGGTCCTCCACAGGCTGCAGGTGAACATTTCCACCCCCATTAACCTCTCTGGGCTGTGACTCAGGGGAATCTCTGCTCCTGGAGGACATCCTCCCCCTCCCTTCTTCAGTGACCTTGATGTCTGCCAAGTTGTTTCTCTCACATATTCTCACACCTCTATGTGCTTGCAATTGTGCAGTAAATTTTTTGCTCCACTTCTTAAATAAGTTATGACAGAGGCATTACCACCCTCACTGATAGGCTCAGCCATGGCTGGAGGCAGGTCTGCCTGTGGAGCTGACTGGCATTGGCTCTGTGGGACCTAAGGAAATCATCTAGAAGCTTTTCTCAAAACTCACCTCTATAACCCTGCCACTCCTCACACCTGGCCATGCAAACCCAATAGACAGTGCCATGGACAGTGGTGCCCTGAAATATTTGCTCATGGAAAAGGACTCCTTTTCTATATCTGAAGGGTCTTTTTTCTCTTTTTTTCCAACCCTGGGCTCTGCCCAGGCATGCAGCCTGCCAGCACCTACCAGAGCCGGGAGCCTGCACCAGCAACAACTTCATCTAGCTGTTAGGAAAATCTTTCTAATAGTAGGAAAAATGAATCATCAGATGGCTCATTTAAGGAGATGATAGAATTTCTACCACCAAGGTATTTAAAAAGAATTCGGAGAAGCAGTTTCCAAGCACAGGTATAGACAAAAGACAAATTATCACTGGATGCTTTCCAGCTGTAGGATTAGGAGGTCAGAGGGCTGGGGCTCTCTGAAACATTGCTATTAATAATGAGCACTTGCTTCAGAGGTGTGGCTGATAAAGCCATCTCTCTGGACTACCAGTCTGTTAAAAAAAAAAAAAAGATTCAGGAAAATACCAGGTGCTGTCAAAAGGTATTTTAAACTGGATGCTGGCACTCTGAATATCCTAAATATTACTGGACAGAAAATGGCATTAAAAAGGAAGAAGATTAAGCTATGAAAAATGCTCAACAACACAGAGATTCATTCACTTAACTACAAGGAAGAAAATAATTCATGTGAATACCTGTATCTAATTATAATTCAGATTAGATTTTCAGAGACATAAAATGGTATGTTCTTTACCTTTCATCGATGAAGGATAAATCAAATTTTTGGCTTAAGGAGCTGTGTCTCAGCTGAAGGAGCTGGGTCTCTTTAGCTTGGAGAAGAGAAGACTGAGGGGCAACCTCATCCATGTTTATAAATATGTCAAGGGGGAGTGTCAGGAGGATGGAGCCAGGCTCTTCTCAGTGATATCCAGTGATAGGACAAGTGGCAATGGTTGCAGGCTGGAGCATGGTAGGTTCCACAAAAACATTAGGAAAAACTTTTTCACTGTGAGGGTGCCAGAGCCCTGGCACAGGCTGCCCAGGGAGGTTGTGGAGTCTCCTTCTCTGGAGACATTCAAAACCCTCCTGGACATGTTCCTGTGTGACCTACTGTAGGTGATCCTGCTCTGGCAGGGGGGCTGAACTAAATGATCTTCTGACGTCCCTTCCAATTCCTGACATTCTGTGATTCTGTGTAATTTGCTGAGAAAACCTCAGATTGAATTATCAGCCAGCTTCTGTCCTGTTTATTTTTTAAAAACAATGTAGAAACAATACTGTCGGTATAAAAATAAGAAATATTTCCAACTAGACATGTGTGGCATTTATTATTGAAAAATTCAAACTCAGAGTATTTTTCTCCAGAGTTTGATAATCTTTCAGTTCCTCAGTTACTCATATTTCTTGAGTAATATTCCAGTTTTAGCATCTGGGAACCATTTTCTTTCTGTCTCGTGGATATTCCCAGTTATTTCTTGGTTTTGTGAGGACAGAGCTCTCTGGAAGTGTTCAGGTTGGATGGGGCTTTGAGCACCCTGGTCTGGTGGAAGGTGTCCCTGCCCACAGCAGGGGGATTGGAACTAGATGATTTTAAGGTCCCTTCCAAAGCAAAGCAAAGCAAAGCAAACCAAACGATTCTATGATTCTATGAACTCCCAGGATGAACTCCAACACCTTTTCCCTCACTGCTGTTGTAGGTCCCTTTTGTGAGGCAACGGTGATGCAGGAGTTTGGGATCTCTCTTTGCTCTTCATTCTTTTCTTCTGTGTCTCCCTCCTTCTTACCTGTCTCATCTGCTCCAGCATGAGACCTTCAGGGTGTTCACCTTCAGAGGTGACTCTTGTTATCCCGTGTTTCCACTGCAAAACCCTTGCTCTGGGCACAAGCTCTTTCAAACATGAGTTAGTGGAGAAACAGTTTTCTTTAAGGGAACTGGAAACCCTACAATTCTTGGTACCAGTATAATTAGCTCCATGGCTGATCAACCACTGGCAAAGTTGGGCCCTGCAGGTCCTTAGGTGGTGATACGGCAAAAAAGATGCCAACCAATATGGATTGGATCCTCCCCACACACTGAATTCCAGCTGGAAGTTAAGATTAGATGTATTTTATAGTTTTTCCTTCTTACAATATTTTTTTTAAGATGTAGCATTTAATACATGACATGAATATCTTAATTTACACTATTTTCGAAATTTATCCCTCAACCTCTGATTATAGAATTTAATAAATTCAAGGCTGTCTGGAGATTGGGATCCTTGTGATTACAGACAGCTCAATTTCATTCTTGTGGCTGTATAACTGTTTGTGAGAAAAACGGGGTTGATCAGAATAGAGGAATTACAGGATTTCTGTTATGTACATTCAGTCGATAGTTGTGCAGGCTCAGGTGGTGAAGGCAACGCCCTGCTGCAGAGCGGAAAACAGCATTTGTTGTGGGAGGGAGATGTCTGCAGTGGATGTCTCTGCAAGCTGCATAATGAGGATTAGATGATCATGTTTCAAAGTGAAATGTCTAGCCTTGGGACCGCAGGTCCAGGCGGCAAATAAGAGAGAATTTCACAAGGAAGATGGGGTATTGCTGTTTCTAAGGAGAGTTCTAATTTGATTGCTTTTCTTTTTTTCTGTTATTATAGGGATTCTTTCAACTCTGGGAAATGGGTATGTTATTTTTATGTCCTCAAAGCGAAAAAAGAAGTTGAGACCTGCTGAGATAATGACTGTTAATTTAGCAGTGTGTGATTTGGGCATTTCAGGTAATTTCACATCTTATTTTCACTCATTTCTTCTATCCCACTATTCTTTTCTTTTCTGGCAGCAGCAAGACAGTCCTCTGGAAGTTGGGGGAGACCAAAATGCTTTTTGCTACTGGTATTTCTGCTCTATTGTTTGCGTATAATTAAATAGAAGGATAGAAAACGACATTCCTTAACTACTTAATGGGAAGAAATAAAAAGTATAGAGTTAAAAAATAGTGGATCAGGGTAGAAACTCCTGTTCATCCAGCACTGGGCAGCCCTTCAAAAACAGCTCCAATGTGCATCCTGGCATAATAACCACAAAATAACTTCGTGCTACAGTTGAAGAAAACTGTATTTTCTTGCTATAGGGTGCTACAGGAGGGATCTAGGTGCCTCAGAAATACATATTTAGCCAAATATGAGTGGGGACGGTCATGAGGGTAAAGAATTGGAAAATGCCAGTGGCCATCAGCCTATAAAACCTAATAATTTTCTCTTAGGAACTGTCCTCTTTCATCTCTGGCTGGGGAAAATAAGCATCTGTATCAATCTGTGGAGTAAAAGTAACATCAGCCAACTGGAGAGATTTTTATTTCCACCCAGCAGCCAGGATGCCCTGGCATGAGGGGAGGGAACTTTGGAAGTGTTTACACGGAGCTGCAGAGTCAGGAGTCTTTTGGAGATCATTCTTTTGGCTCTTGACATGAGTCTCATTCAGCTGCTCATGGCTACATGCAAATGCAGGGGGAGAACTGGATGTTCCTTTAGAGTAGAATAGATGAAATGACAGATAATCCAATGGATATAAAGCCCTGATGCGACCTGGATGACCACGGGAGCTCTCCAGTGCAGCATAAATGACAGCATGCTCCCATGCTCCCAAAGCCATCTGTCCTCTCTGTGTTGCATACATCGACACCCCTTCCCTCACCTCCACCTCAGTCTTTCCCTGCGCCTGCCTCTGCCAAATGCTTTTGCCCTCATCCAAATGCCTACAATAGCACTGATCAACATCAGACAGGAGCTCTCAGCCTCCCAAAACCAACGCTTATTTTTGTCTTACTGGACATGGCCAAGGAGCTGCTCAACCCCTCAGCTTCCAGTAATTTTGATGCCTCTTGGCGATCAGTTAACACAGTTTTCGAAAGAAGATACCTACAAATTCAGCAGAAGAAAGGCATTAGATTAAATACCTCTGCTCTGCTTCCACACAAAGAAATCCCACTGGTTTCTTTGCGTATTTGCCATGGAGACACAATTTCCACCTTGCAACACTTAGAAGGAAAAAAAAAGACCAGTTTTTACCTTTTCCGTGATGCTTCCATCTCCTCTCTGTCCTAAGAGACTCTCTTATTTTATAAGGCTCATACCTGACTCCAGTGACAGTCACTCCAACTAGATGGAGTGTTTCAGGAGAATTTCTGTAGCTATACATTTGGAATGTAAACAGATATCTCCTAACCATATAAGCTGTATGTCCCAGCTATGCAAAACATAGCTTGTTTTGGAGTCCTCTTAGCGTGTGAGCTCCTAGTATCTCTCTTAAGCCACGTGTGCTTTTTCTCCCATCTCTCTTTTTTTCTAAAACCATCCCGTTCAAGCAAAGGGCTCTGCCATGGTCCTGCTTCCTGCAGATTTCCACAGGGTGGCACCAGCCACTTGTACAAGCCTTCATCAGGCTCGTTTTACAGGATACCACGCTCCGTGTCCTCTGCCGCTGAAGGAAATTTGATTTTGAGCAAATAAATGTGTTGAGCTCCTCTAGAGCTGGCAATGATTTACCTAAGTAAAGTTGCTGACTCTCAGTACACATTATAGACTTTTGCATTATTCTATGTTTCTCTTGAAAACTTAATCACAGGGGTCAGCTTTTACTTCAAAAAGTGAAGTATATTTATTCCATTTGGAGAGAAACACGTAATTTATTGACCTGAGCACAACCTTCAGGCTCAGGCAGAATTTTCCTTATAGGCTTAAGCTAAAGGAAAAGCATTCCAAAATACGTTGTTTAAAAGTAAGTCTCGTTTTTAAAGGTTTTCCATCGTAGTGCTTTGGCATAGAAGACAAAGCGAAAACTATTTCCTGCAAGATTTTGTTTTGGTAGAAATGTTTTAATTATTATTTTAATTATTATTTAACAGAATGTTTAGTTTCACAACAGTTTGTGGAATACTTGAAATACTAAGTCACACAAAAAGACCAGGAGACCTATATGGATAAATAATGAACTCCTGGCAAAAATCAAGTACAAAAGGGGAGCACACAAAGCGTGGAAGCAGGGATTGGTAACCTGGGATGATTACAAGGAAATTGCTTGTGTAATCAGAGACCAGGTTACAAAAGTTAAAGCCCTGACTGAGTCAAATCTGGCCAGTGATATTGGAAATAATAGAAAAGGATTTTACAGTTACATAAGAGAAAAAAGGAAAATGAGAGACAATGTAGGATCTCTCCCTACATGCTGCTGTTGGGCCTTGGTAGCTTTGTGGAAGTCCTCTTTGAAGGCAAATCTCTTTTTATATATATATATATCTCGTAGAATCATAGAATGACCTAGGCTGGAAGGCACCTTAGAGATCATTTTAATCCAGCCTCCCTGCTGTCAGGGACGCCACTTCTTGACTAGATCAGGCAACACATGGGGACCGAGCAGGAATCGAACCCACGACCTTGGCGTTGTTAGTGCCACGCTCAAGTAACTGAGCTAACCGGCCCTGTGTTTGAAGACAATGAACTGATTATATGGATGTAGCCTAGACAGATCTGTGCCTGTTTCAAACCCAGACTCACCCATCACCTGTACTGTTTACATACTGCCATGTGTCTGCTTGTGGACTTTAACACATAGTCTGAAGTTTTCATAATGGGAAGATCTTGCACATGCTCCACACCAGAGTGTGGGATTACTTCTGGTTCATGTGGTCTGCAGGAAAGCACTTGTTTCCAGTTGTTCTGCAGGTTTGGCTCATGCTGCCACAGCATTGATGCTGCAGGATCTGGCTACAGCTGTCTTAGGCTTAGTGCTGTGGATGAAGGGCATGCAATTCATCACATCTACTGTGGATGAAGCCCTCTGTGTTGTAGATTATTTTTACTGGTATTATCTTTGGGCAAAGGGAGAGGTTTGATTTTTCTGAAAAAAAGTTGGTTTTATCGGTGATGGCTTTTTCTAGTCAATTGACATTCTTTTGTCCCTTTGAAGTTGTAGGAAAACCCTTTAGCATCATTTCCTTCTTCTCTCACCGCTGGGTGTTTGGATGGATGGGCTGCCGCTGGTATGGATGGGCTGGTTTCTTCTTTGGCTGTGGGAGCCTTATTACCATGACAGCTGTCAGCCTGGATAGATACCTAAAAATCTGCCACTTGTCTTATGGTAAGAAAAAAAACTCTCTTAAGTGACTATAGAAAAACTATATTAAGTGATATTTTTTTTCTAGACTGAAATTGTACTTAAGCTCTTCAGAATGCCTTTGTTAAACATAGAGGGGAATACCCTTGTAAGAGAAACATAATTGCACGATCAAGTAATCCCAGCTATTTTTGTATTGCTGGTTGTATCAACTTTGCTGTTGTCTCTTCACTGTGTGCTTAAGCCATGAAGTTTAGTAATCACTCATAGATAAATCACTTTGCGTTTATCAAGGCCTATTAACATTAATAGATGCAAGTACTTCCCATATTGCAATGTTTTTGTCTTATGGACCAACACAAACAAAGTTTTTTCTGATTATGATGCCTAAATTCCTTTAAGATATGTGGCAAGCTATTTAAAACATCTGGAATATTTGGATGTGGAATAGGTCATATGTGATATTGTCTTTCTGATATGGAGGTGGAACCTGAGAGGATGAAATGAACATAGCAATGAAAGCTGTTATCTTATATCCATCAATATCTTATATCTCTTGAATGGAATGTATTATATGCTTCATCCTTTGCAGTTAAAAGATATTGTCACAGTTTAGAAAAGAAGGTGTTGGTTTTTTTTTTTTTTTGCTTTGGAAAGGACTAATTCCCCAACAAAGAACAGGGAATACTCAAGGTAACTTAACATGTAAGAAACACCTTGCGCATGTGATTAGCGGAACATACATCACAATGACATAATTTATCAGTCTTATAATGTGAAGTTATAGGAAATGCTTACAGCTAGGAAGTCAAGCAAGCTGATATCTCCAAGAGCTGAGTATGCTATCTATTAACAGCTGTGGTACCACGCTAAGATCTGCTGCTATAAATCCTGGCATGTCTGTAATTCTTCCTTATTTGTGAGTGCAACGAGGGTCTCCTTCACATTAATTAAGTTTACAGTCCTTTCTATAAAAACCAAAATAATTAAGTGGCCACCCAAATCATAGACAATTTTTCACAGACTTGATGAGCTGAAGTAAATATTTCATAGCCAGCTGAATTCATGACATGAGTTCTGGTATCCAGTATGACATCGTAGTTTAAGGGAGACAGAACACTTCAAACCCTTTTTTCTCAAGGGCTATCTGATCATTGTTGTCCATACAAAATAATGGGGAGGAGTAAACACATTAAGCACTTTCGTCTAGGTAGTTAACTTAGCTATTTTCTGTGTAAGGCCTAAATCAATCATCAGGAAACTGGAGCACCTGACTGTATACCTACATCTTCATTTTTTCTCCAAAAGCAGCAACTATTTTTTTTGTTTATTTGTTTTGATTTTTTTTTTTTCGTAAAAGGTTGTTATGGCTTGACAATAGCTGTGAAAATAGTGTCACTCTTTTGGTGCTCATGTTATTGTTGCTTTGTTTTTCCACACCTGAAAACAACAAACCACCTTTCTGTCTCTCAGCCATCATGCTTGAATACATCAGTTGTCAGTCAGTGCTCATTTTGCTTCTAGTGATCTGGAAATGTAAAATGATCTGAGGAAGGGTCACTGGTCACATCAAAATTACAGTTGTTTCTTTGCCTTAATTTCGTTTTATTTTATCCACAAAGCTCCCCAGCATCAGTGGATAGGGAGTGAAAACAGATTAGAGCTTCCAAGGAGGAAGGAGATATTATAATACTACAGCCTGAGATTCTGCATAAATCATAGGTTTTGTCTTGTTAGTCCTGTCTGAATCCAACCTCTTGAACATAGATGATGACGGAAAGCTTATAAACTGAAGTTTTTTCTAGATGAATTAGAGTTGTATGCAAGATGAACATAGCGACAATATTCCAGTCCACAACTCCAGGCGCGTCATTAACGTTTAATAAAAAATGGACAAGGATACATGAAAACACCTATTGTGATACTTCCGTCAGCATGCATATGATGATTTACTGTTCTGCAAAAGAATGACATGATGAAAATATGTCTTGGATATGTTATTTCCTTTGTAAAGCCTCCTCTTTCAATCATTTGGGTTAATAAGTTATGTTAAGAAGTGTCTTGAGATCAAACTTTAGCCAGTTAATGTATGACAGGAGGAATAGGAAATAACGTAAGTTACTTTATGCAGTTGCAGCTAGTGAGTCTTTATACTGAACAGTGAAAGGCTGAATTAAACACTTAGTCCTTCATATGTGTTGAGCCCCCTTCTCATCTGACCACAGACTTTGAATACACCTTTACAGACCACAAACCAATTCTCGAAATGACTAGACAAGTTTCCCATGATTGTTGCTGAGCTAGTTGTTTGGTTTGCTTTTGTGACAACTCTTCTGGATTGTAAATCATCACACCTTAAAGCAAAGATCTGAAATAAAGTCAGGTGGGGCCCTCCATTGCGTTTCTCTTCAAGAGGTACAATATGAGCTGGGGTGACCAGGTCAGGGATCACTATCGGTACCTGGAAGGGGATGAGATGAACCCTAGAATATTTTTGTCAAACAGTTCAGTTGTGCCAAATCCATATGGATCTGAACTTGTAACTCTTGAAATTGTCTTCCAGGTACCTGGCTGAAGAGACATCATGCGTTTATCTGTCTGACAATAATCTGGGCCTATGCAACGTTCTGGGCTACAGTGCCTTTTGCTGGTGTGGGCAGCTATGCCCCCGAGCCCTTTGGGACTTCCTGCACTCTGGACTGGTGGCTGGCACAGGCTTCGGTGGCTGGACAGGCTTTTATTCTGAGTATTCTTTTCTTTTGCCTCCTGTTCCCAACTGCGGTGATTGTGTTTTCCTATGTCAAGATCATATTAAAAGTCAAATCGTCCACCAAAGAGGTTGCTCACTATGATACCAGGATTCAGAACAGCCACATACTTGAAATGAAGCTGACCAAGGTATGTAGGAAGGTTTAACTCATTGTTGGGTCGTAAAAGCAGGCTTGGAGAACTTCGACTGTGTACTCTTCTATGCCTAGCGATAGTATGGTGCTCTGAAGGTAGTTCTTCTAGCTTTCTCCTGCATTACTGTCAAGAAGGAAAAAGACAGGAGTTGAAACATAATTTTGTGATTAGGGCACTTGAGTCCCTGAGGTCTTGATTCACGCTGGAGCTCGGCTGCAGCCTTCCTGTGTGACCTTACATGAGTCGTATTATCTCCCTGTGGCCCTGTTCCCCATCATAAAGCTCCCTTTTGCTTTCAGGAACAGTGGTAAATAATTGTTTTAAGAGGTTTGGCGTGCACAGAAATTATAACAGAAAAACAGATAAAAAGCAAATCATCGTAGCAGGGAAATAAAACCTTCAGACAGCTTGCATTCCTCTGTTAATGAAGATATAAACTAAAGTCATTCCTGCAACATTGCAATTGTTTCTATGCAAACAATTTATCATTTATGTTCAACCATGAGCTACTGATAAAAATGCAATTGAGTGATGAAATTAATTTTTCATCTCAGACCATATCCTATTTTCCCCTTCTGATTGAATCTCTTTTCTATTTGGCAATGGCGACAGCCATGATCCTTGTTTATACTGGTTATTGTGCCAGAAAATCTCTCGGAGTAAAAACCTGTATTGAATGAAACCAGATTCCTTAGCTGTAAAATATTTACCACCCTCTGTAAGCCATGCCAAGAGGGCAACAGGCAGCATCTTTTGCTTGGAGGATCAAATATTATTAAATTTTAGAGGAGTTGAACTGAAAGTTATATAATATACAGCAATAAATGACATTATGTCTAAACATATCAGAGAGTTTCAGCTCGCTACCTGTGTGGCCAATGCTGCCAATACAGCTGGTGAAACTGTACTTGTTTTTAAAAAAGGATGCTTCAATACAATACTGTTCTGTGGTTATTCAGCACCTTTTCTTTGAAGAAAAGTGGAAGCTTTTGATTTAACGTTGCAGATTTTTTGCCATTTAGGACACATCATGGAGAACTTCAATGTGATCTGAGTTGAAATGCTAGTAGTTGTCCCTTCTGTCTTGGATCTACAGAGAAGAACACAATGCTGGGATATATATAAATACGGAAAATGAGTCTCCATCATAATCCATTTAAATTCACAGCACAAACAGGCCGTGTTTGAGATCCTTGCCTCACATGCACTATTTCTTCAGTGACAGACAGCAACAACAAAAAAACATAAAAGAATGAAGTTTCCTTGAAAATAGTATTACCATCAAGACGTGGAACGAAAGGCTCCACAAAAGTTTATGGAATATCCAAAACCACTTATGTTTTCTGACGATTTTTTGTTGTAATCCTTCTAATTGCCTTATTTCAAATGAGTGCACGCTGGATGCAGTAACAGTCTGTCAATGGAAGCAATATAGTGACATATGTTCTTCGGGATGCGTTATTTCGTGACGTCGTTTGAAGCTATATCACACTGTGACTGAGTGCAGACAGGCTGCTTCAAGTAAAGTACGTAAATCACATATCTAGACCCCAAAACCATTTCTTCCTGTTACAAGGAAGTCCTTTTCTCGTTGATCAGGATTGCAACCTCAATGTTTGGTGGAAATTTGCTTTTTAAAGCATCTACAGATTGTAACGGAGTATGAAATCCGTGGTACGGGTTAGGAGAAAGAAAATAAGATGTTGTACTAGTGTTCTCACTCTCAGTTAGGTTCCTAATAGTTTCACTTTCAGGTTACAGAGGTAAATACAGTCATTTTTTATCTGCTGGATTAAGAATACCCAGAGACTTAATAGCTCACACTTTAGTGAATAATTTTATGCTCACTTTTTCCGTATTTGTCTTGAAAGGGATTCTAATGGTTGGCATTTTTCCCATGGAAGACAGGCCATAGAACCCTTCCTGGGTGCAGGCAGAAGATAGACTCAGTTTATCAAAACCCTCTCCTTCTTCCCGTTACCAGTTACCGTTACTGTTGCCTCATTGACTGGTACTGGGTGATAGAGAAGAAGGTGATATATTAGATATAGACAGGAATAAACCCCCCTAAAGAAACTCACATACAGAGACCCTCAGGGTTACTCACTCCTCCACACCATCTGGACCTCATTCTGTCCTGGAAACTTCTTCAAAGACTTTGATTTTATGAATTTTGGAATCTGATTTCAAAAGACTCAGAATCTGGAAGGCTTGTGCTTAATAAATTGTTTTGGTCTCTCCAGTGCATGCTTGTTTCACTCGGGAAGGGAAAAGAGACTGGGTTTGACAGTCTGTAGAATATTTGGTTGGAAGAGCTATAGAAGTAAGAGGCTCCTTAAATAAGCAAGGAAAAGAAAAAACAACAACAAAGAGAAACCCTGTAGGAAATGTTCCATTTAACCTGTGTTCTTTTCAAAGATATTGCTAATATTTTCAAAAACTTTTACAGCTCTATGTTATATATTATGCTAAAAAAGGGAGTCTATATATTTTGAAATAGTGTAAAGTTAGTGTAAAGGAATTATTACTTTCTGCTATCTCATTTAGTTTCCTCATGTTCAGCCAGACCTCATAGAATTTTTAAAGGTCTGTGATAACAGACTCATTAACTGCTCTGTGTCAGATAAAAGAAAAAGAGGAACTAGATAAAGAGAAGAGAAATATGTGACAGCTTTTGTTCATATTGTAAATTTATTAGAAATGAAATTATCTTTTTTTTCTGCTCCATTCCGTGGCTCGTTGCCTTGCACTCTGCCTAGCTCTGTGCTGCCAGCGTCTCCCTCTGCTAGATTAACCTCTTTCTTTTCTCTCCTCCTCTCACAAGGTGGCAATGTTGATCTGTGCAGGGTTCCTCATCGCCTGGATCCCTTATGCCGTGGTCTCTGTGTGGTCAGCCTTTGGCCAGCCGGATTCAATTCCCATTCAGTTTTCAGTGGTACCAACTTTGCTTGCAAAATCAGCAGCCATGTACAACCCAATTATTTACCAGGTCATTGACTGTAAGTTTGCCTGTTGCCGCTCAGGAGGGTTGAAGACACTGCAGAAGAAGAGCTCTTTGAAGAAATCAAGGTAATTTCTTCATTGGGTAGTAGGATATCTTTAAATACACAATGTTCCAAAAGTACCAAATTAAGATTCTGCAAGAGGCACAGCTCTTTGAGTCTTTTTTCTTGTTTATGACCATGACCTATTTAGTGTCTTTCTCACCAAGGAAATTTGCAAACTAGCTCTAGATGTAATAAGAGAAGCAAGGAGATGGTTCTTTTAGACCCAGTTGAAAATCCACTGATATAGTTGGGAAAAAGTTCTGTCCTCCTGTTTCTTTTCTTTCTTATCATCATACAGGTTACCTCCAGGAGGTCTTGATGACCTCCTTTGCCAGTGAAGTAAATGGGAGAGAACTATGTTAATTCCTTGTGTAATTAAACTCTTGATACTGTGCCTTTCAGCCACAGAATTAGCAGTGAGAGACAAAAGTTCCTTAATCACCTTGTGGATACCACCGACAAAAAAATAAAACCCCAGATAAACAAAGTGTAATATAAGGTATCATAAAAAGGCCTCTTTTCTATTTACAACATTCTAACAAAATCTGTGCTGACCACCAGTGGAGCTCCTGGAAATCCTAATTGTGCACCTGGAGGAAAAATGCTTCTTGTTCCCTCTTATTGCAGACAAGTATCTCACATCTATGGTTGAAGAGCAATGAGATAATGATGGATGTTAATCTGAAAGTGTAGACTGATATGAAGGCCACAGATGCCCTACCACATATAAGTAACTGTGAATATATAGCATTCCAGCAGAGTAATTTGCTTCAAAAGTCTGGAAAATACATGCCTTAGTATGTACTTACCAGAGGCCTGAAGTCTCATTTCATCATTCACATTACTCCTTTAACAATTACAGCATTTTTTGACGTACCGTTCAGAGAGTGAGTCAATACCTTAATTGCCAGCTTGGTATAACCAAAATGATTATTATGTGCTCTCCTTCTGACAGGATGTGTACCATATCTGCACACAGAGACTCAACAGCAATGAACGAAACCCAACTGGAAGTATGAAGGCTCGTTTCACAGACAGCAAGCGAAAACCCAATGACAAACAATCGTACTGTCTCAAGTTCCTCTCTCTGTAAATAAATGAAAACATGATGACAGTTTTATTTTACTCCCTAGTGTTATGTGCAATGTAATTCTTTCCATCTTGACCAAAATAGTGTTATTAGAGCTAGACAAATATTTTAAGTACTGAGAGGAGGAAGAAACAGAGATTAATTTGTATAAAGAAATCCAGTTATTCATTTCAGAGCCTTTAAAATACTTTATTTTTTTAATTACTAACAGATTATTTAGATTATATTTTCCCTCATGGAAAGGGAAACATTCACAAAGGCACAAAGATCAGTTTTAGTTTGCTAAAGCTAATCTCCCTAGTTGCCTCCTATATTCACCAGAGAACTGGAGAAAGGATTCCTTAGAGGAGTAATCAGAATGGGAACTCCACTTTATCAGGGCTTCAAATCACCCATTCGAGAAACATTAGCCCACTGATTTGTAGAATCATAGAATCATGAATGGTTTGGGTAGGAAGTGATCTTCAAGATCATCTAGTTCCAACCCTCTGCCATGGGCAGGGACACCTCCCACTAGACCAAGTTGCTCAAAGCCCTATTCAACCCAGCCTAGAACACTTGAAGGGATGAGGCATCTACAACTTCTCTGTGGAACCTGTTACAGTGTCTCAGCATCCTCACAGTGAAGAGTTTCTTCCTAATATCTGACCGAAATCTATACTCTTTCCATTGTGAATATCTCTCCAACTCATGTGGCTACAAACGATCTGAAAACCACTTTGATTTCAGTCCTTCAATAAGTAAATAATTATTGGTTTTGGCCAAGGCGAGATCAGAAGTGCCTCAGATGGTCAGTGTTTGTGAATGAGAGGGGAAATGTCTCTTGTTCCAGTGCTAGTTTCATTTAAACAATTCGGGATAATGAATGTAATAAAAATAGTAGAATTTGAATGCAGTCAGCCCCATACAAACCAAACTGACCAAACCAATAATTTGCACACTCTTTATCATTTTCTGGCCAAATATACAATGAAATTTGATGACAATTAGCATACAAGTCTGACTTCTTGAATGGTAACTGTCTTTTTTCACCTTGCATTATACCTTTCATCATTCTACATGATATCACTGTTTAATATAAAATTACAAATCTTTCCTCAATCCTAAATATGAAATTAGACTAAAAACTATCAAATTAATGAAAGGTTATAGGGTAGGAAAAAGATAAGATTTTCTCAAGTGCAGTCATATCTAATTTTTAAACACTAAACCCCAGAAAGATGAGAATTAGCAACAATTTAGGAGAACATCAGTCCTCTTAAAACAAAGCTTGTAAGTTCCTAATACACTCAATAGAAAAAGAATGTTCCTTGAAAAGTCCTGCAGAGTAAGACAGACAAAATAGTAACGTTGGATCTGAGCCATAATAATTCTCATGCTCTTCTTTTTCTTTATTTGGCTTTACCTCAGGATAGAGGTATTGCTACAGACCAGAAATCATCAGTCCAACATAAGCAAACTTTTACTGCTTAAATTATTGATTTTGATGTTTGTGTGTCAATTCTCTCAGATGAATTAGGTACTATAAAAATTAAGATGATTTCAAACCAAAGAATCTCCCCCACAAATCTGTGTTGATTGTTTTTTAAAAGAATAAGAAAGTTACAAAAAGGTTAAAGATTTCTTCTAAGTTGTTCCTTTAAGGAAAGAAAGTATTTATGAAAGAGTTTCAATTGTTTTCCTGTTAAACATTTAATGGTGCTTTTTATCATACTGTTATTTCATGATTTTGTTTCACATGTATTCCCTGCCATACTGAACTAAACTTCTTTTGTAGCTGATCTGTAGTGATGTTAATCTTGTTTTATACAGCAATATCATAAAGATTTAAAGAAATCTGCTGTTTGCTGGCATGTCCCAGTACTCCCATACTGCAGTGCAAACAATTGCTATTTTCTCAAATGATGTTAAGACTGTGTAGCAGTTGAATATCCTAGGCTGGATAGAAGAAAGTATTGATTTCTCCTGTGCAATATTTTAGCAAAAAAAGTTGGAATTAATGCTAGGAGACCTCAAGGAGGTACAAAGATTTGCCATGTTACCTATACATATTCTGTGTTAATTTGTGCCGAGTTCTTTCACTTCTGTAGAGCTTTCATTATAAGGAAATTTTACTTCTTGACTATGGTTGCAAGTTGCACCCCAGAATTGGAGCGGAGCTGCTGGTAAGACTGTAGGACTTACCCACCAGTTTGGCCAGATTTCAGAGTGGCTTAATTGAGTTTGTGCATAAACCCTTCCTGTTGTTTCAGTCAGGGAAGTCTTCCTGTTTATTTTTAAAAATTTTGTACTCCCTTCGGGCTTGCTACTGGGTCATCCTAGAAGTTGAGACACGTTTGCAGTAGGGTTGGATTTTGTTTTCTTAAAGACTGTAAATCTGAATTCCACTGTAAGAAATGCACTAGATACGTGTGCTACCTAAAGAGTTCAGGATCATGGTAAATGTGTTTCATATGATTTCTTTAAATATATCCAGTTTTCATTCAGTCTGAAGATATGGTTTTGCCATGACTGATTAGTATCTTGCTCTGGAAGAAACAGTAGGACTCCAATTTGAGCAGGAGTTAGAGACATGTTTATACTGAGCACGTGTTCAAGTGAAAGATGTTTTCCTGAATCAAGCAAGACATAAATACTCAAACATGCAGCACTGTAATTTAAATGCAGAATCTGAACCTTTAGCTCATGGGTCTCATTTGATTCAGTGATAAAAGAGAATTGGAGCACTTTCTTTTTCCACCTGTACAAAGCAGATTATGTAATTAGTTCATGCTCTGGGATCACAGTAAAAGAGGAATAAGGAATGTTATCATAGATGCAGATTTTCAAGGTCAACTTTGAATTGCAATCTGTAGCCTGATGATTCAAAAGGTAATCACTTGCCATTGATGCTCAGGACAGAGTTTTGTCCTCTCCATGTGTTGAGGCTGATAACTGACGATTATATAAAACTGAGACGTCTAACCTTGGTCTGAGGTCATCAAAGGACAGTTAATCTTTCATTTTCTCTTTAAGAAATCTTCTAAACATTTTGCACGATTCAAGGTTTATACTGTTTTGTGATCTGAGCTTAATCAAAGCACCAACAAAGTAAAACACGCTCATTGTGATGAAGGAAGACATTCTGAAGGAAGATTTATTTATTGCATTTTCAGTATTTCAGCCATTTCAGCCTCCTTTGTTTATTAAGAAATTTCCTCATTTTATGTATTAACTTTAAACTAAAGGTTTTTTGATTAAAATAGTGCCATCAACAATAATAGCTATAAACAAGAATCTTTTGTTATGTATCCTATGTGCACGTTCAAACTGAGCTGCCAAGAAGCAGAACACTATCTGAACTCACTGTCAGTGGCTTGAAGGGAGTAATTGACACAGGTTAAGCTTCCGTTTAGATAATGAGTTGACCGGAACAGAAAGATTATCCCAATGAGAGTAAGCCAGTGCTCTGTATTTCAAGGTTATAGACGGTCAATTTATGCAAAGCATGTGGATATGAAGGCTTAAGTCTTGGGACGAAGAATGCCTATAAACTTTCTTCTAAAGACTTGGAAGCCTGTTAACAAAGTAGAACTACTAAGATTTACAATTCTTAAAGAGATAGTTGAGATAGGGGGATTAAGCAAACTTTTATGACAGAAGAAGTTGAAAGAAATGAAGCATTAAAAAAAGAAAATTATGGTTATGAGCTTTCGGAAGGCAGTAGAGAGCATTTGTCCATGCAGCTGAATGCAGCTGTAACAAAATTTATTTCTGCACCTGTAATAATAATGAAAAAACCCAACCCAAAAAGCAGACCATTAGAAATATTTATGGCTTCAGTTCAAGATCACAGCCAGCAGAAGATTTTTGACTTTGTGGCATCCAAAGGAAAAAGGAAAATTGATACATCTTCATATGAAGAGATTAATGAACTGACAGGCACAATGCTAGTGAGTTGGATACTTTGGTGGAACTTTTCTCTTAGCTGACTGCATGTAGTGTCTTTTGGAGGATGTTCCACCTCCAGTGTGTAGGGTGATCTTGGTCAGGAGAATAAATCTGAATTTCTGTTAACTGATCAGTCATTTAGATCTTCTGTAATCCTACATTATTCATACTATGATTGTGTTCTGCCTCATCTTCCCACCAGGGAACTTTTAGGCATATCAATCTGCATCCCTCAGGAAAGCTGCCTTGACATCTTTTTTGTTACATTTCCCGACTTAGGACATTCCCAGATGAGTCTTGTCCTGGATAAGAAGCTCTTAACAAATAGCATACACCACAACACCCATTTCTCTCCATCACTTCTCCCAGGACAGATGTATGTTTTGTTGATTTCTAACACATCTGCATCTTTCCAAATTTCACAATTCTTTGCAGCATTCCAGCCTCAAGGAAGAGTAGAAAAATTCTACCTGAAAGTAGAATTTTTGGTGAGCTGTTGCTGAGCAATAGAGGGAAGAGGCCTTTATTATCAGGTTTACGTATGTTGAGCCATTGTGCATCCCGTATTAATCTTTCTCTTATGTACATGCTTTGCTTTTCAGGATGACTTGTGTTGGCTTTTACCTGGCACACAGTACATAGAGGGATAGGGCAATTTTGTAATTGATCTTTACTTCCCCAGTTATGCCTCTGTCTCACTTTGTAGCCAGACAAGTTTCACTTTGAGCCAGTCTTGGACCTGTAGGTCAGAATAAAATCTTTTGAAATACAAAGCTTAATTACAGATTTTCACTCTTTTGTTACTTCTGAGCTTAAAGGGTTCTTCACCAATTATTTATAATGAGCCTTTATCAGTCATTTGCTGTAGTTTTGAGTCTCAGGTAGAGAAGAAAACCCTAGAAAGTTACCACTTAATTTATTCAAGATTGTCTAGCTTGAGAGAAGAAGATTGAGAGATGTCTAGTGTCAAATCAGGTAACCACAACAGCTGGATGAAAGATACTATTAAGTAAGCAAAGATTTAGTAGTTTCCTTGAGACAGTAACAGAGACCATTGGTCTGTATTTTGGACCTAGCGACTAAAGGGAATGTTGGGAGCAGATCTTTAATAACAAAGAAATGTGTATATCAGTAAACGTTACACTAAACAAAAGCTGACTGTTGCCCAGAATGTATTTTGGTCGTAGATGGCTGATACAACATGTGTTATAATATGTATTTTAAATGAATAATGTTTACATTGCATCAATCACAGTCCTACCTTAGTGAAAATTTTAAACATCTAGAAAATAGATATATATAGAAAATAGATCTGAAAATAGAGAAGTGAAGATCTTTTTGGTTTGTCAAAGGGGCTACACAGAGGCTCAGCATCCTAAAATCAGAGGCTGGTATGAAAGGCCTGTTCTTTCTGCACCAAGCTAGCAAAACATATCAAGAGAGAAAACTTACCCTAGGGTTTTGCCTTCACAGAGGCAATTTGCAACACCTAAAAGTGCTTCTCTGAAGTGTCTGACCATCTTTGATCCTGAATTACAAGCCATTATCTTAGACTGATCAGTGTGTAGAGAACTTGTCCGTCTGCCTGGAGTTCTGACCCCCAAAGCTTTAGAGAAAACATGACAGGGAAGACAAAAAATGGTCATAGATAAACAACAGAAGCTAAGAGGAGAAGACTACATGGTTAAGCTAAGTGGCTTAGAAGAGAAAAGGTTTGAGAGTAAATTATATCAGCCTATAAATAGCTTTAAGGCAATAATAATGTAAATGAAGGAAGGGAATAGCTCACAGTCTCAGAAGGTGATAGAATGAGAAGTCAAATCTGGAAGCCAATGCAGAAAAAGCTGAGATGGTACTTTCTGCACTAGAGGAACAGT
>NW_009726549.1:122125-127658 GCF_000703405.1 Apaloderma vittatum | reverse complement strand
AAGAGCTTTCAAGGGGAGGTGTTAGAGCACCATTTACCAGATACTCAAGAACAGATTAGATAATCCACTAGCGTAAATTATTTACAACTGGAAATACTTCTAAATGGCCATTTTTAGTCCTGATATCTGATTTTCTGGAGAATTTTTTAATCTAAATGTTGGTAGTATCTCACCTTAGGACCTATCTGTGTTGCTGCTGAAATGAGTGCTGGCCTCATTGGACTGACAGCTAGACTGTGTACACTGAAATCATCTTCAGAAGACCTGTCATACAGTGAAACTTCACTTCTAATGAAGCAGTTTCAAAATCCAAAGTTGGTGCAATGCAGTGGCATGTATAGATGCCAAGTTAAACTTTGTTATTAAAGATGTAGCTTTGCTTTCTCAGTTATTAGATGAGTTTTTCAGAGAAGTATCTTTCTGCAACACTTGCAGTTCAAGCTGAAATTAAGTGCTGTATTTTCTACCATAGACAATTTCTTGGAATAAAATGTTTTCATTTATGTTATTGAGCTTTTGAGAATATGATAATAAATTTTGAATCTCAAGATGATTAAATTAAAATATATTAAATAACCAGAGGGAAACTACTGAGAAAATCACCTTTAGAAAAACATGTATTATTGAATTGTGATCTACATTTTAATTCTTAAGATATTTCTAACAGAGCTAAATTTACAAAGATAGCAGTAGACTTTTAGTGTTACTGACCCAAAATAACTGAAATATGATTGTCATCTCAAAGCTCAGGTGTATTCATTCTATAGAAAGATAGCCCTACTACTGAGGGTGTGTCCTATTAAGAAATTATTTCAAGTGTAATTTTTAGTGTCCGTGCTGTATTTTTTGTTTCCATTTGTTTGGAGTAGAATTATGTTCACTTTTAATATTTCAATAATAACCTATGCTTAGTATCACAGAGCAAGTACTCAAAGTCATACATTAGCTATCTTTCTCCTCTGTTTAGATTTGTTGCTGCTGAAAATAGGTACACACCTCCTTAAAAGTCCATGGTCTATATCTATTTCCAGTTTCTAATGTAAAAAAGAGTCTTGTGTTTCCTATTTCCCTTGCATGTTTTCCACCACCACAGCCTTACCAGCCTCGCTGGAGTTGTACCTGGTTTACAGTAGAAGGTTTGCAATAGAAGGTTTGTGTCCACAGGGAAGAGGGAAAGCAGGCAGGGACTGGGCTTCTCTCTGAGTTAGAGATGAGAGAAACCAGGAGCAGTGCCACTGATACCAGGGCACTGGCCATGCTCTGAAACTGTGACCGAAATAAAAAGAGAAAGTATCTTTTCAGCTTCACTGGAGCTTGCTGGGCCCAAGAAATGACAGAAACATTGAGCACTTTCTAGGCTCTAGTTCTCCAGCTCTGACTTAGATCACAAGACCTTGAGCTCCTGAGAAATCCCTCTTGCAGGGAGGAGGCACTGACTGCAGTATGGATTAACTTGGCCAGTAGCCTAAAGGCAAGGAAGGCTGAAGGCCACGTTGTTCCTGTTGCTGAGTGATTTCAGCTTCTTCCACAGTCTGCTTCACTATATTCTTTTAAAAATGCACTTAACCTTCCCAGTGGCCGACTGGACTACACAGCTAAAGTGTTAGTAACTGCGTGTTTGTGTTGCAAGCAGCATTCAAAGCGGTATACACCCATAAGAAATTAATACAGAACTTTCTACAGTGCTTATTACTGAGGATTTTTTCGGTATACTAGAGCTCCAAGTATCACGGAAGCTCTGAGTATAGTTGTGAATGAACTTCAGAAGTCAGAATGGTGGGAAAGTCCATAAACTGCTACAGTCTTGTAACTCACAGTAGGAAACTCAACTGTTAGTGTCCATACATGTTTCCAATGCGTTCTGTGTCAGTGCAACACCCTGGAACTGCAATCAACAATGTAACAGAGAATTTATGGAGCAAACCTATAATTAACTGTGTAAGTTCTCAAGTGGTGTTGCTGAGTTAATATGTTGTTAATATATAACTCTGTGTTATGAAGCAGTAAAAAACCTAACATACTGTCTGCTCTTAACACCAGGGGACATTTTGCTGTCACTGCTGGAACAAGATTCGTTGTTTTCATTTTTCTCTGCCCTTTTTTCATTCCTCTGAACACACAATCAGACTGACAGCATTATGGGCAAACTTTATTTTCCACACTTTGTTGTCTTAATGTGCTTTCAAATAAAACAAGAGAATGGAACAATATTGTAACCTGTTCTTTTGTCTCTGGGTTTTGCTAGTAGCATGTTTTCACCTAAAGGCTGCTTTTAGTGCCACTTCATCTCAGGCCATAACCTCCACGTGTCTGTAGTCAAATGCTTTGCCATGACTTGAGTGGCTGCAAAAAAGGTGAGGCCCATTTTGATGTGATGAGAAACACTTAAAGCCTGTGATTAAGGAGTTATTTGTCTGTCACTGTGATTAAAAGGATTCTCTATATACGGAACAAAACTGTAGCCTGGGCTGCATCAAAAGCAGCGTGGCCAGCAGGTCAAGGGAGATGATTCTGGCCTTTTACTCTGCTCTCATGAAAACCAACTTGCAGTCCTGTGTCCAGTTCTGAGGTCGTCAGCACAAGAAAGAAATGAACCTGTTGGAAAGGGTCCAGAGGAGGACCACAAAGATGATCAAAGGGCTGGAGCACCTCTCCTATGAAGAGAGGCTGAGAGAGTTGGGATTGTTCAGCCTGAAGAAGAGAAGGTTCCAGGGAGACCTTACTGCAGACCTTCAATACTTAAAGGGAACCTGTAAGAAAGATGGGGGCAATCGTTTTAGCAGGGCCTGTGACGATAAGACAGGGGCTAATGGTTTTGAACCAAAAGAGTTCAAAAGAGACTAGATATAGGAAGAGTTTTTTTACAGTGGGGATGGTGAAACACTGGAACACATTGCCCAGAGATGTGGTAGAAACCCCATCCACAGAAACATTCAAGGTCAGGCTTTCTGGGGCTCTGAGCAACCTGATCTAGTTAAATATGTCCCTGCTCACTCTGCAGGGTGGCTGGACTAGATGACCTTTACAGGTCTCCCTTCCATCCCAAAACATTCTATTATTCTATGTTTCTATCATTCTATAATTTTCCCCACCTCTTCACCCCTCTGCACTCATGAGTCCAAAAGACAGCTGGCAGCTCTGGTGAAGGGGTACTACAAATGAAGCTCTAGGAGGTATCACGGTTTGGGCATCCTGGCCTACTGGAGCGTTGCCTGGACAGTTTTGTAATAGAGGGAAGGTGAAAGTGAGATGCTGTCTTCTGCCTCTTTCTTTTTTAGAGGACTGAGGGAGTTGAAAACAGGGGAGAAAGGGTCATCTTCCTTCTTCTGTTCAACTGACAAAAAGAGCACTTTGGAAAACTTTGCCAGGCAGTGCTAGCAGCAGGCAAAGTGATATGGGCAGGTGGATGCTGCTTTCTCACCATGGAGAGCTCAGCTACAGTCAAAAACACGACAGGAAGAGCTGTAAACACAGGGACTGAGCTGGAAAATCATGCCAAGCTATTGTCTGTACTCCTGGCGTGCCAGTCTGCACCGTACGTGTGCAGTCCCAACGTCCTGTTTCAAAGGGAGTGGTAGAAGAGGGAAAGATATGGTGAAGGGCATCAAAGCCCTGTTACAAGACATGTATCAGCTTCTGTACAGTTGCAGATTAAATAGACTTGCCTAGGAAGAGAGGGAAGGCTGATGAGGTATGGTACAGATCACAGATAGCATGGAAATGGTGAAAGGAAGAGATTTACAATTTTTTTCATGGCACAGAAGTTAAAAGGCACCAAATGGAATGTCCCTGCTCAAAACAACAGTCTTGGAACAAAGGAAAGGACGTGCACTGTCCTGGCAGCACATCACGAGGTGGCTGGGGAGCCCTCATCCTGCAGCAGAATTTGGGCTGCTGGCCAGTTGTGCAGAGGCACTCTGGCCTCGTACAGAGGCAAAGGTGCAAAGTGACTTTCCTGTAGCTCTTCTTTGCAGATCTAGTCACACAGAGGTGACATAAAGCACGTTCTCTGACAAAGCGTTCAAGGACACTTGAAAAGAATTGGTTCAATGGCCCTGGGGAGGCATGTTCCTCCCTTGCATTGTATGGGACCACCGAAATGAGAGCTGCACTTTGATTTCATTGATCCAGGTTTAGATCCAACGACAGGGTTTTCAAGGCAGTGAAGAAGATGTTTTGTCTTTCTTTGAAGGTCGTCCTTATAAATGGCATGAAAATAGTTCACTGAGTGAATCAGGGGTTATTTCTATAAGCTTTCTTCAAAGCCGGAAAAAAAACCACGTTGATTTTTTTTTTCCTTTATTTCTTAGCTGTTACTCTGATATACCAAAAAAGAAACAACAGGTTTTGCAAAAAAAAAGAAAAAAAAAGAAAATAATATTTTTAGATCAGTAGAAAAGCTATAAGATCAGAGAGAGCACCATAACAGATGCACTCTCCATGGAGATTTGGAGATTAGTGGGGAGCTTTCTGCTTATGGTAAGCTTTTTCTGTGGTGGAAGCTGAAAATAAAAGAAGAATTTAATCAGGATTTTTAAAGAAGAAAAGGTTTTGGATGTTAAAATAACCAGCATTTGCAGCTAGCAGTCAGACAGGGGTTTGAATCTCAATATAAAATATTGGTTTTGCGGTTGTATTGAACTAAGGCTTACTCTTTATCATTGTTTGATTTTCAGGAATGAAATACAGCAAACCATGAGTACTCCTATGACATGGTGCTGGAGCTACCCTAGCTCTCACAGAGCTTTTAAAACCCTCTCCGAATGAGAGCTCTCCCTGCCTGGCAGTAGCTGCTATCCCTGAGGGTGCAGGGCTGTATTATGTGGGAATCTGGTCAGACCAGAAATGGGCTCGTAAAATTGCTGAGTAACGTTAAAAGAAGATTGTGTGAACTCAAATTTAATTTTACTGATATTTTCCCCAGGGATTCAGCAGGTAGAAAGAATGGCAGAGTGGTGAAGGCAAGTCACCTTCTAGGTAACTAATGTTCAAAAAAGATGAGTATTCACCTTGCAGAAGGCAATGCCCTTTTAGGATATTTCAGGGTGGCAACTACAATTTAAATTTGGGGTTAGATTTGTTTTCCCCCAATTCCCACTCTTTACATTTAACTGTTAAATAGACCAACAACAAAATCAGAAAGGGAAATGACTCAAAGGGACAAAGTTTGAAGTGGGTTACTCACTGATCTATTTTCTACAGAGTACTATTTTTTTATAAATTGACTCCTCTAATTTTGGTTTTATGCTGATAGATAGAGAGAACTTTTGATTCCAGCTATTCTGGCTGTGAATAACTTTCCAGAACTTCTTTCTTCTTAAAATATTTGAAAGGACACTGCTGCACATCCACTTATATTGGATTTTGTTGAAAATTGTGTTCATAGCTTTTCAACTAGGTACATACTTAATTTTAAAAGAATATTTTAAAACTGCATAAAGCAAATGACACATTTGTCTATCAGAAGGAAAGCTGTGATGGACTTAAAGGCTGTGTACATCCACTGGGAGTCAATTATCACGCTTTAGTAAAA
>NW_009726549.1:108609-122094 GCF_000703405.1 Apaloderma vittatum | reverse complement strand
TTTCCCTAAATGCCTCACCTGTATACCAAATGTAATTATGATGGTTTTCCCATTTTCTGTTACAACCTTTGAAAGCTTTTCTTGAGATCCAGAATAGCAAGTAGTGTTGAGTGAACATAGAACAAATGGATGATGAAAGTTCAAGTATCTCTTTCCTATTGGGAAAAGGGATTTTTGTCAGGGTCTGCTGTATTTCAAAGACTCTTGATCAGATATCTGTACAGTTAGTTTCTCTATTTTTTCCCTGGCTCAATTACTATTTAATTGTTTATCTGAAGAGAGCTGCTCTTCTGAAGGGCCTACTGAGAAGCGGAAATTGAGACTCACATCCATATCTTTCCAATAAATATTCTTACTTTGTCTCCATCAATCTAAAGATGACCTTCATGAAACAAGGATTCTTGTCGAAGGATCGGACTGTAACATTGAAAGAACTACCCCAAAACCTATCTGGGAGTCTCAATTCTTACTTCTCTAAATGTTATCTTCCCTGAGTTCACTCCAAGCGACCAGTATCTTAATCTATGAAATCAGTCCTTGCTAAAATTATTTCCTAGGACAATGTCTTCATTAGCATGGTGAAAAAAAGAAACCCTTTTAGCAAGGGATTCATTCATTTAAATAGAGATGAAACTTGCAATACTTAGAATTTATCCCCGAGTAACTCTGTGTTTTAAAATCCCTTAGCAAAGTGCCTGGAAAGGTGTTTGGGGTTTTGGATGAATCAATAGCCACAGGATATAGTTTTGTGCCTGTCTCGGGAACCAGGATGTATTACTGCTGTATGAAGAAGAAAATCAGAAGAAAAAGAAGAAGAACAGAAAGGAAAAAAGAAGAAAATGATACATTAGCTAAAACAGTTTACTGCTCTGTACAACACATGCAGTAAAGTAGAATTGGTGCTCACGGAAAAAATAAAAATTTTCTTTCTGAAATTTTATTGATGTTTACATAAAGGAAGTGGAATAAAAGATAAAGGCATCATGAATGATGCAGAGATAAAAGTGCCAGTTTAAATTAGACAGGGTTTGAAGTTGAAGCTTGGAAGTTTTCTATTCCTGTTTCATTCTCAGACGATGCGTCTTCTTCCAGGAGCTGAGAAATATGCACTGAATTTTAGTCATATGGAGTTTTGCATAGAAATTGGTTAGCATCAATGTTCTAGTGCATAACAATCACCTTTGATCAGACAGTAAAACAATTGGCATTTTGAAAAGAGAGTGAGAAAATAATGCTGTTAACTTCCATGATCTGTTAAACTGTACTTGAGGCTTAAAATAATGAAATGCAGGTTCTCAACCACCGGTCACACCAAGCTCTGCCCCTTCATGATCTACCATTGGGGCACGAGTGCATGTGCAGGACCTCCATACTCACCACCTGCCTCTTTTCTTCTGGTACATCACTGCTGTGGAACTACATGAACAGAGAAACCTCAGAGTACGGAAGGTACGATTACAAGCACAGTATTGGATATCCTTTGACTGAACTCTGCTGAGCAGAAGTACAACTATACCAAGCTGGCTCTACATCTGTTTTGTGCTTCCGTTGTGTGTAGCTTGAAAGGTGGGAGAGCTTCCTGGCCATGCTGACTCTTCCAAGGTCACAATGACTCTCAAAGACAGGAAAGCACAAATATCTGCAGCACAGTAATATTCTGGCTGCACTCCAACATCCCCATTTTGTTGTTGGCTGCCGTTGTCTCCATCTCATGAGGCAGATACCTTTATTGCAAAGTTTTCTCTCAGTTTCAGTGTCAGTTTGACTCGTTTATAGTGCTAGATTGGGCAATAGTCCATTGGCAACGCCATTAGGTAACTGTGCAATTTCTCATCGCTCATTCTTCTTCCATCTGTACAAAGAGATCGGGTTAAGACAAAAACCTCTCAGGGGATGCTGCTGGGATTGATACCAGAAAGGGTTGTATGGCACTAAGGCAAGATGTAGCATAATAAAACTTACACCGAGTACATAAACCTCACCTACCTTTGGTGCCATAGCCAGAGCCTATTACTTCCAGACCTTTTCTTCAAGATCTGAAGGAATAGAAGCACAAAACCAAGCTGTGGTGCTGCTTACAGAAAAGCTGTATCTTGCTGAGAAATGGCAGCAAGAGAAATGTTTTCACCTGAATGGCTCAACAGAAAGAGATATCATCAAGTAACAGATTTTTTTCCATATATGTAGGCATATAGGGTCCTATATCAAGCACTGTCAACGACCTGCTGGAAATATATCCTACACCTGCCATGTTATTACTGCTAATGTCAGTGACAGGGATGCTTTCAGGGATGCATTAAGCTCTGCTATTTGAAACAGGGACACACGACTCTGTGGAAATACAATGGACATGTAACTGGGGTTAAGCCTTTTGAAGAAGAGTTTATCAGATAGCTGACAAATCATTCGGGTTTGGATGGGGTGTCCTTTCACAGAGGGTTCATGGCAATAAGAAGAAAAGCCATAAATTCTTGCAGTCAAACACAGCCTTTTCAGAAGTGTTTTTTTGTTCTTCTCTAGCTCTATTTTCAGTTTTCCCTTCTCTGGAAAATTATCCCAGCCCTCAATTGTTGCTGCGTTCCACCAGTTTTCTTATTCTCTGTGCAGACACAAGCCAGGATAATATTTTTGTAGCAGTATAGTCTCATTTTTGAAATGTTGCTGTCAACTTGGCTTTTGTAGAATAGCTTATATGTTTTGCTTAAATATTGCAACCCTGTAAGTAGCTTTTTTTTTTCACTTGGGTAAATGCTGAAAGATATACCAATGGGAAAAATGCTTCAGACAAATAAAAAGTGACAGTTGATATCTTATGTAGAGCTGTTTATTAGGATTTAATCTTGAAGGCCTCCAAAAAGAAAAATAAAGAAGATGTAACTCATCTTCAAAGAGATCAGTTTATTATATTTGCTTACCTCCATGTAAAGCTCCTTTGCTTGTTAAAGGATGACAAGAGGCTGAGAAGGAGGTAGTGGGAAGCTAGGGAAGGACAGAGTGGTTTTCTGTTTCCATATGCCAAACTATCCTAGTGCTCTTCCAAGGTCAAATTCAGCAGCAGCAGGTGGGAGAGTGTGACACCTCCAGCAGATTTGTATTACTAAAAGGGTCATACATGACAAAGCAGCATTGCTGGAAGAGAAAAATATAGACTTATAAGCTTATGAAAGGAAAGTTATTGCCCAAAGAAAAATCTTTTTGCCAGTCACAAATAGATTTCTTTCCTCCTCTGCTGTTAATAGGAACCATGTGTATGCTGGAAACAAAGGAAACATCAATAAACTTAGAGAACATAAGTAACAGATAAATAGATAATGGAAAACAAGATGATTTGTTTTAAGCTTTGATCCTGATAAGGAGTTGAAACAAATTATGGAGGGAAGAGGTGGATTCCCCATTCCTTGATGTCTTTAGGTTGAATCTGAGTGCCTTTGAGGAAAATAGTTTGGTTTTAGGCAGCACAGTGATGAGCAGGGACTTGGGCATGGTGATTCTTATGGGTCCCTTTGAACTCGAGATATTCTATGATTCTAGGAAAATATGGTTTAGCCATATATGCCAATTATGGGCTGTTATATAGGACTAATTGGGTGATGCCCAATGGTGGTGAGATGGAAGAGGCCGAAGGCAGATGGTCTTGCTGTGGTCCTCACCGTAACCTAACGAGCTTCTGCAAATGTGGTGTTGAAGGGCAGATGGAGATAGCGGACTCTTGGAAGGCAACTGACTGCAGTTTACAAAAAAAGGAGATGGATTTTGGCACATGAATTTTACAAAAAAACCACCAGTTTCTCAGTTTGAGCTCAGTCCTTCTAAGCCACTCAGTCTTTTTCATTTTATTTTGATATATTTATGGTGTCAGAACAATAGAAGGACAAGTCAACAGTTGGTTCATCGAGTCTTTTCCTTGCACAGCACTTGGACAAGAAAAACTGTGCATTTCTTTTCTACAAGCAGCATGAGCAAGTGAGAATATTGCTCTGTTGTGTAGTGGATGGTGTGATCTGAGAAGGTGATGGGGCATCGCCTGGGCACAGACATATTGCTCCTGTCTGAAAGCATGTTGACACGTTACTCATTGCACCTGGGGGAGCAAGATTCTTCATGGCACCAAGTCCTCTGTGCTTTATATTCAGTATTTGGAATTCCAAGGGCATCTACAACTGACCTGTGGAGGGGAATTTTTATATGTGGAAAATCTATTTTTACTACAGGGCAGTAAGAAAGGAAATATAGATTTTAAAATCTTTTTGCTAGAAGTAGTCAGGAGGAATCTTAAAGGTTTCAGAAACTGGGGATTATGGCTAGGAGCACAAGAGGTTTGCCCCCTCCTCCTATAACTCAATACTTCAGCAAAAAAAAAAAAAAATCTGGAAATTAGTTAGGTAGGAAAAACCTCTTAAAAAAGCAATAATAGAACTGATGATATAAATAGAGCAAAGTAATTAGTTTCAAAACCCAAATGCCTACAGATCAGGTCAGCTGAATGGAATATAACCTAGCATGAAGCAGAAATTAGGTAAAGATATTACTGAGCCCATGCACATTATTTTAGAGACAAGGACACACAGAATTTACCAGAAAGCTTAAGAGAAGACAAGGAAATAGCATTTTTCAAAGAGTGAGTGTGATGATTTCCATAGGCCAGCTTTGCCTCTGCCTGTAAATGTTAACAAACTAAAATGAAAATAAGCAAGAACAAAACACGTGGATCCCATTTTTCATGGTGTGTAATACCTGGTTCCTAAAACAGAGATATTGATGGATGGAGACTGTTCAGAATGTTTTTGGTTCTGTTTTTTTCATCTGTTTTTTTCAATTATTTTCTGCCTCTGAGTTTCACAAATCATCATTGTTCATCACCACTCCCTTTACGTAAATGGAAAATTCTTGGAATTCAGTTGCCGGTGAGAGTATGCAGCATATGTGTTGGATATGTTCATGGAAATTGTGCTCATACAGTCTTCAACTGCAGTTTTAATGATGCAGCAATTGCAAATATGTAGTTTGTCTGGAATGTCAGATTGCTGTAAATATTTATTTTTGGTAATTCCTGTTCTCACAAAAGATCTAAGCTTTCTGTCTAAAGCTACTGGATCCTGGGAAGTGACAACTGATCACAGTGTCCAAGCCTGCCTAACGTGTGGCCAGTGGAAAGCTGTGTATGTA
This sequence comes from Apaloderma vittatum, assembly GCF_000703405.1. NCBI lineage: Eukaryota > Metazoa > Chordata > Aves > Trogoniformes > Trogonidae > Apaloderma > Apaloderma vittatum. The sequence goes on along the minus strand of NW_009726549.1, from coordinate 116,928 downwards.
AGACATGAAAACCAGGAATTATTTGTAGTTACTTGAATTTATACCCGACAATAGTCAAGATAACATCTAGTAGGCAGTTTGAATATGAACACTTTACCTAATAATAATTAAGAATTATAATAACTGAGATAATCTACGAGTATAACTGTGTGATACTGTAGCTGGCACAGTTGTTTGACTTCCTTCCATAATAGGATAGACAGATAATTTGGGGGAAAGACGTTTGATTGGTTTTGGTGGTGTTTGCACAGGTAATTCTTAAAATCTGAAACGGGCCCAATTTCCAGCACTAGGCACTGATTGGATTCTCAGAGAAAGATGAATGGTTTTCATCTGTAACCCTGAATTCCAGACAATACGTACTTTTCATCCTATATACTTAGAATAAAAAAGCAAGTGAGCCTCTGACTAAATTATGCTTTTAGTAAGAACCTAGAAAGGCCATCTAAAAGGAAAAAGGAAAGAAAATAAAAGAACTAATTCTTTCAAGTCACAGAACATACTATACCTTGTTTTGCTTTACTTTGTCGGCAGTGTTCACTTCAGAAATACCCAAAGGGCATATGATTTGAAGACACACACTCTGCCTTTTTGTTGCAAGTTAATATATGGGATACACCCAGAGTGACCCAGAGATGGGATAAAAGGAAATTTTCCATTCCATTGCCTTTAATCCTGGCTCTTTAAAAGCTAGTGCTGTTGATAACATGCCAAATGTAGCACATAATGAACCTTATGAATCAAAGCCATTGTTCCTCTGGGGAAAGGGCACAGTACAAAGGTTATTGTATGTATTAACTACTTCAGTGATTCAGGTCTTAATTATGGAGAGAAGAACTTGAATGGTGACTTGGATGTGTGTCTTTTCATTTATATATGAAAGAGCTTACTGATCCTTCAAGCACTGAAGAGACTATACACATAGCAGATTCAGCTCTCTTCCCATCTTCCAAGGAAGCCAATGAGGATTTAGGACCAATCTCGATAAAAGCAAAGAGGGGTATAGAAGAAGAACTCTACCATAGCTATCTCCAAAGTTGATTCAGTTGAAAATAAAGAAATCTCTGCATATAGCTTGTGCATTAACCTACAATGACGCTTTGTTCAATTACTCTTCTCAGTTGATTGTGCCATGAAGGAGAGGACTTCTCTGATCTTTGGAGGTCTGTTTTCCTGTAGCACGTGGCCTCTATGCCAATGGCTAACCTGTAAGATATCTCAGAACACTCTAGTCCCAAAAACCACTTTGTATACAGCATCAGAAGGGGGCATAGAAAAGATTTGTTATAACTTGGAATTAAATCCTGTATTTTTTATTACTTAGATATTACTTGCTAGATATAACAAAGCTTGTTGTTAGAAAATAGCTAACCTTGATGCAATTAAAACTGGAACCTCAGAAACATGGTAGGTGTTTGCATGATTTTTTCTAGTTGAAAACTTGATCACATATGTTGAATATTCAAGCAAATTATAGCGTAGGATTTTGTTCTTTTCCTTCTTTTTCTTTTTTTCCTAAAATAGAATTCAACACTTATAATGTATTTTTCTTTCTTGTTTTTAAGTAGCAATTAAGATTTTATGATGGGAAATAAAAATAGAAAATGTTTTCCTAATAATGTAAAAAGACACTTCCTGTTCTCACAAAGCCTTTTTTTTTTGCAGATACATACTTCATATGTGTGTATAATGCAATACTTATACACTGTTATGAACAATCACAGAAAACAGGGAAGGAAAGTGACAAACTTCTATCATACAATGCCCAATTTTTGGAGCAGAAAAGCTCCATCTCTACTAGAATTGAATAGTGTCAGGGTCCATTCTCTGCTGCAGAAGTTGATTGGTGCAATCTGGAAGGATCTATAGTATTAAAATAAAAAACTATAGGATTATAGACTAATTTTGCTTGGAAGATTACCCCTGGAGGTCAGGTAATCCAAATTCCTTCTCAGACAGGGCTGTCTTCAAGGCCACTTTCAGGGGGCACTTCAATATCCAGCTGAGTTTAAGCATCTCTGAAGATGGCAACTCCATTACCTCTCTGAGCAATCTGTTTTACTATTTGACTACCTTTATGGTGAAACTTTTTGTCCATGTAACTTTCCTGTGTAGCATTTTGTGCCCGTTGTCACTTGTCCTTTCATTTTGCATCTCTGAAAAATCTCTGGCTTGATCTTTATTTCTTAACTCCAATTGGGCTGTGGAAGTCGTCTCTAAGATCTGCTGCGTAGCTTCCTTTTTAGTCATCTGTATAAACACCACTACCACAGCCTATCTGTGCATGTCAAGCACATCTCCAGCCTCCTGATCATCTCCCAATCATAGAATTGTCTAAATTGGAAAAGAACTTCAAGGGCATCGAGTCCGACCATTAACCTAGTAATGTCAGGTCCACCACTAAATCATGTCCCCAAACACCTCATCTACACGCCTTTTAAATGCTTCCAAAGGATCATCACTCCACCACATCCCTGTGCAACTTGCTCCAGTCTTGTCAACCCTTTGAGTGAAGAATTTTTTCCTAATATCCAAACTAAACCTCCCCTGGCACAACCCAAGGACATTTCTCCTTGTCCTCTTGCTTGTTACATGTGAGAAGACAATGACATCCACCTCACTGGAATCACCTTTCAGGTAGCTGCAAGGTGAGAAGGTCTCCCCTCAGCCTCCTCTTCTCCAGGCTGACTAACACTGGTTCTCTCAGCCCCTCCTAACAAGATTTGTGCCCTACACAAAAAAGTTCTAATGACCATCATGGTATAAAGCAGGAGAAAACAAAAAGGCAATGGGTATAGCAGGGCTGTTATTTGGATAAAAGCTCCCTCAAATGGAAGTGTTTTGTGTTGGACACAATGGCCATTTGTCACAGAGCCAGTATAGCATAACTTTTTTATTTTATTATTTACAGCTTTATCCCCATTTTTTCAGATTTTCTTCAGTACAGAAAGGCAAGGAGCTCAGAGCAAGAAGTGATCAAGCATCCACATTTCTTCCCCATGAAAAGTACTTTGTATATAAACTTAAACTTTTTAAAGAAATATCATGGTTTTGAGCTATTTTAAGAGGGACAGTTGAGAAAAGAATACATTTTGGAAACTTTGTCTTGGAATGGTAATTTAGATGCATCACATTTTCATCCTTCATTGTGGCTAGAATCCTGAGTTCATTTTATATATCCCACTGTACACAGCCAGGGAACTCTCACGATGCAAGTGGTTCAGGTAATGGGCTCTGCTGCCACAGAGAGAAAAAATGAAAATATTTTTTAGTCAGGGTTTGAATCTCAGGTTATAAAAGGTATGTGCAGATTTTTCAAGTGAACAGAAAACTTGTGAAATTTAGCTTGGTGAACGATAGGTGAATAATACTAAGATTGCTCTGGTTTATCATCTGTGCAGCTCTAGATATGCAACCACAAGGAAGATGTGTTAGTGAATGAAAAAACCCAATAATCTAGAAAGCAGGTTTATCTTCAGAGGAAAAAAAACCCACATGGTATACAAGGAAATCTGGCAGATGGTTAAACAATAGAACCAAAGAAATGGAGGTTCTAATTTAGACTTCTTTTTCTTGCCATGGAGCAATTTTCAAGGTGGAATCATGGGTAAGCATACTCCCAGAGGACAACTGGTGTTTCCTACCCTAAATTTTTCTTTTCGTAAACACTTGACATAAAATATTGTTGGTTTATTTTTCATTCACCTTCACACTTCACTGCTTGAGAATGCTTTGTGTGTGCTTAACAAATGCAAAGAGCTCTCTGCTGTTTTGGCTGCCTGTTTTAAATGTAAATATGAAGACATATGTTTGCTTTTGTTTTTGACCTTTCTTGGTCGCTTCTGCAGCTGATAAATCTGAAATGACAGGAGGCTTTTCTTTCCAGCTGATATTTCTGCTAAAACTTTGGCTAATTGTAAAACATGAAGGAAAATAGAGGAGCTGGCTGTAAAACTGCTGTACTCAATAACCTCAGTATTGGCCATTGATGTCAAAACAGGATGATCAATTCCTGGAACAAAGATTTAAAGACCCACTAGAGAAGAATTTGAATTTTTAAGAGGGTAGAAAGCTATTTCTTACTAACTCAGGATTATGCTACTATATATACCAGGAGGAAAGTGCATATCTTGATTAGAAATTCATATTTATACATAATGTAAAGAAGGAAAACATGGATTTCAGGGTCATTCAGAGATCCCAGAGTTTAGCCATGGCTGGAAAGCTGTGCTGAGCAATCTCATTGAAGCATTTTTTCATTTGCTACCCTTATTACTGAAGACGGTGTGGTATACTAAAAGCAAATGTTTTCTACCAATTTTTTTCTCTGCATTTACTAATACTGACACTAACAAGTGCAGAACACCTAACATTGTAGGAGGGAGGAGAGTATCCCATTTTTGAAGAATATGCATTTCAATAAGTGTCTCAGGTGACAGGGGAGGTTGAACAGTGGCTGTGTTCCTCTATTTAGCCCCTCGGCTTTATAAACATCCCAAAAGACTAAAGATAAAGCAGGATTATAATCACTTCAAAATCCTTCCTCAATTACCATGATGCAAAGTGACAGACTTAAAAACCCGCAGATTATTAAAATTTGACCTGCTCTAATTGCTTTCCACCCTGCAGTTAAATAGACCGGATGGGAACAAGTTAAGTTGACTTAGGGACCAACTTAGGGTATCCATTGCTCCTAACTTTGCAGGTGGTGAGACTCATCTTGATATTCATAGAATCACACAATCACAGAATGACAGGTATTGGAAGGGACCTCAAAAGATCATCAAGTCCAGACCCCTGCCAAAGCAGGATCACCTACAGTAGGACACACAGGAATGTGTCCAGGTGGGTTTTGAATGTCTCCAGAGAAGGAGACTCCACAACCTCCCTGGGCAGCCTGTGCCAGGGCTCTGTCACCCTCACAGGGAAAAAATTTTTCCTAATATTTTTATGGAACCTCCTGTGCTCCAGCTCGTACCCATTGCCCCTTGTCCTGTCATTGGACATGACTGAGAAGAGCCTGGCTCCGTCCTCCTGACACTCCCCCTTGACGTATTTATAAACATGAATGAGGTCACCCCTCAGCCTCCTCTTCTCCAAGCTAAAGAGACCCAGCTCCTTCAGCTTTTCCTCAACAGGGAGATGTTCCACTCCCTCCATCATCCCTGTGGCTGTGCTGGACTCTCTCCAGCAGTTCCCTGTCTCTCTTGAGCTGAGGGGCCCAGAACCGGACACAATATTCCAGATGTGGCCTCACCAGGACAGAACAGAGGGGCATTCGGACTCCTACCTCAATGTCTGTATGTATGAAGATACTTCAGAGGTTAAACTAACCTGAGAGCAGGCTCATCAGTCATGACACAGCTGCCTATGAAGAGAACTTTGAGAACTTCTGTTTCCCACAGGCAGAAGTCATAGAATCATCAAACAGTTTTGGATGGAGGAGACCTTCAAGATCATCGAGTCCAACATTTGTTCCAGCCTTATCAACACCACTAAACCATGTCCCTCAGCACAACATCCACCCTTCTCTTAAACACTTCCAGGGATGGCAATTCATCCACCTCTATGGGCAGCCTGTTCCAATGGCTGACAACCCTTTCAGTAAAAAAGTTCTTCCCAATAACCAACCTGAACCTTCTCTGGTGCAATTTAAATCCATTTCTCCTTGTCCTATCACTCACCACGAGGGAGAGCAGATCAACTCCCACCTCACTAAAACCTCCTTTCAGGTAGTTGTAGGGAGCAATGAGGTCTCCCCTCAGTCTCCTCTTCCCCAGGCTAAACAGCCCCAGATCCCTCAGTGGTTCCTCGTACGACACATGCTCCAAATCCGTTATTAATTTGGTAGCCTGCCTCTGTACCCCCTCCAGGACCTCAATGTCCCTCTTATAGTGAGAGGCCCAAAACCGGAGTCTTTTGGTTAAGTCTTTTGGTTAAATCTTTTGGTTACAATTGCTGTGTTTGCAAAACACTGATCTGTTTGAGGCAAAAACAGAGGCAAGAACATGAAACAGGTAAAACAAGAAGTACTGAAGTTTAAGTAATATAAAAAAGGTCTAAATAATGCTGATTTTCTAACCCTGTCTCACACTTTAGGGCTGCTCTAATGAACTTATAGGTATTAATTTGTAGAGGATGTCAGAAAACTGATTTTCAGTGTTCTAGCTCTTATAAACTGTGGCCCCGAAAATATGTTATAACCACTGCTCAGTTATGCTTTTATAGACATGAGAGGTAGCAGGCTTTCCAAAGTGGAGTTAATGGACCACTTGTGTCTCCAAAGAGCTATATTTTGCATGAGGGTGGTTCTGCTTATCTCAAAGATGAAGCAAATGACTGTATAGAGGCAGGGAAAGTGAAACAAATAATAAACAATGTGATTAACTTTCCTCTGAAAGGATAAAAATACAAGTGTATTGAAGATATCTAAAATATATAGGTGCATTCTGAGAATTGCATTTCTGCCTCAGGAATCACAGAAGTGGCATGGGAACTTTGTATATTTGTGAAAGGAAATGATAGGTATTTTTACTTTTTTTTGGTAACAGAATCCCATCAAAAGAGTCTGAATTTCTGGTATGGATTGTTAACAACAGTGCATTCTATCTGCTTATAGGAGGAGACATGATAAAAGCATGCACAGCAATGAATGATTTGGAGGTAGCAAAAGAGAAATCTACAGCACAACACTAATAAGATCAATGAAATTAAATAGTGGCAAATTTTACACTCTGGAATTGAAATTTTTTTAGATGATTTATGGCCAGTGGAATTGGTGCTCTCAGCAGTGTTATGTGGACCATACTGACCTTCAAAGAGAGACTGAGTGACTGCAAGGCTAACAAGAATAACAGAAGAAATTCTACGAACAAAAAAAAAAGGGCTTTGTTAGGGATTTTGAATCTTGTCTTCCAGACATCTAATTTCTCTTTAAATAGCAAGAGATCAGAAGAGATTTTATCATGGAGACAGTTTGCTGCATTCTGTCTGCTCTGGTTTTCATGTTCTTTATTTTTGGTGGTGTTTGGTTTTGTGCCGTCCACTTCTCAGCAGGACACACTAGCCCAGAGCAAGCAGTCCCATGCCATGGGACTCTGGAACCTGTATTAACATATTAAGCCCCAGTCTGGTACTAAAGTGCTCCAAAGTGTTCCTTTGCCTTCAGGTGAACTGCAGAGGGTGTTCATACCCTCAGTGGGAATCAGATGTATTTTCTTATCCTTTTTGTTCCCTCCATACAGTTTCCAAATTGCCTTTGAGGTCTAATCTTCAGTTGTATATCCAGGAGTAATGGTCAGCCTATGGCACTTGTTATAACATAATGGCAGATGTACCATGTTGCACATTACTGACTTAAAATGAAGTGCTAAATTAAAAACTATTATTGCCCATTGAATCAAACTTAGCTAAGACACTTAGTGTGTTCTTACTTAGTAGGGCTTCACATTGTAAAATGAGTAAAATATTGGGCAAGCATATTAGTGATCCAATGATAATAGAGTAATTGAAGATATTACTGTTGAAATCCTGGGGACAACTTGTAATTGTGCTTCATTTATGAAATAGCATTTATCTATAAACCCATTGCACTAAATGCTGTACTTATCCAGAACAAAATCTGCTCGAAGTGCTTAGGATCTGAATATGAAGACAAGGGACAAGGGATGAATATAGTCGGGCAGGGAGTAGATAGATAAGGACAAGTAGGCACTAGGAAGTGGTACATAGCTGTTCTGCACGAGCGGGCTGTGTTCCATACAGAAGCACTCCAGCTAACATTAAATATTTTCATGGGCACCATACTAGGAATGGTTTCCAAAGCAGAAACAATGTGGCAGTTTCTGTGATGTTCCAGAGAATGTTAAGAGCCTGGAAGAAAACCAATGATGGACAGCATCAGATCAAGACTGTCACTCCAAGCCCAAAAGAAGGATGTTGCAACTAGGAGAATGTTGTAAAAGAAGGATGTTGCAGCTGGATCTGGTTCAGTTGGAGTGGACAGGGAGTTAGTATTGCATCGTGGAGACAGATGAAAATAGGTCTAGATAAGTCTGGATCCTAAAGAAATATCTATCAGATACCATGTAAAAATGGCAACTGACTCTGTGTTCGTAAGTAATGGGACCGGAAGGGTAGAGACCATCTTCTCTGTAGAAACCTTGCATTTGTAGAAGCTGTGAGGGTGAACATAGGATCTGAACAGGGTCTCTTCAGTTTGACGAAGAGGAGGCTGAGGGGGGCTCTCATCATGCTCTCCAATTACTTGAAAGGAACTTGTAGAGAGATGTGTGGTGGTCTCTTCTCACAGGTCATTCG
>NW_009726549.1:98842-108559 GCF_000703405.1 Apaloderma vittatum | reverse complement strand
TAGAAAGTTCTGGGGCAAGCAGGGGCCCAGATGTACAAGTATTTATAGCCTCAGCTTGAAGAGTAGCAGTGTTGTGATTTCTATGTGTTCAAGTGTCGTTTAGATGTGGTGTTGGGTGATATGGCTTAGGGGTGAACTTCTAGTGTAGGGTTAATGGTTGGACTCGATGATCCCGAGGATCTTTTCCAACCTGAATTGTTCTATGATTCTATGATTCTATGAAAACTGCATAAGTGGATTCACTTTCTTACAATTTTTCTATAGGGATTTGCCCTGACCTCTTCATTAGAGGGGGTATATAGTCAAATGCAACTTTGTTGGAGGCCACTGCAGCAACCTCACAGTCTTCTGGTGTTGGCAAGAATATACACAAACATAAGGAGCTTTTGCCTTAGATAAGATGTATTTTTGTATTGTAGGCTGAACATGGCATTTGAAAGAAGATAATGTGTTGCATTAAGCCTAGTTTAATACAATCCACAGCAAAGAACTGACTTCATTTAGTACAGGGACATGCAGAAGTTACCTGGTTCATGAGTGTAGTAGGAGTCCCTGGAGGTGAACCAGGAATAGAAATCTTTAGGATTATTTTGGTTGGTCATTTACATCTTAGCAAGGCACCGCACAGTGAATGATCTTACTTCCATTCGGTGAAAGCTGATGATATTTTCTTGTAGATTTTGATCAACGCGATGGAAAAAGTTTAATGTTTCTTACCTTATGGGTGCAATGTCTTTGAGGAGGAATGGCAGGACAATAAAAAAGGACTTTTCATCTTCAGTGGATAGAAAATCTGAGCTCAAAATTTTTGAGAGTTGCAGCAAAAAGGGGTGGTTGACAGTTAAAAATATCATTATCCTTCTGGGCATGTTTCTTGTCTCAGTAAGTTCAAAATCTGCTACTTAAAGCCATTTAATTTATCACACGTAGCTAATATTGCTCTCTAAAGTTGCTGAGAAGATGTGGAATGAAAACCACAGGATGCCAATTCTATATTTCTAACTGATTATGTCTGCTACAGTCAAGGTCTAGAGAAGCTTTTACTTTAGATATTAACTGAACAAAGTTAGTACTTGTATTTTCTTTCTTCATTTTTTTGAGACCCACCATATCTTTTCCTTTTTCCTGCAGGTCTGACAAAGAGCTGCTCATTAGTAATGACAGCCTTAAGACTCCGAAGTCCTAAGGCTACAATTTATTCAGCAAATACCTTCACCTCAACATGTAAGAGGATCTTGTATGCTTAAATCTAAGAGGATCTGATTATACCAGACACCTTAGTCCCATTTGGTAAGTAGTGGGCATTCATTTAATCTTGTTGACATTGAGAAATTCCTCTCCTATGAATTAAGTTGATAGGTCATGTACGTGTTTTTGGTAGGGCTTGATAAGGAATATCCCCTCACTCATAGGAATCCAGAGCTTGGATTCATCTCAGCTCAGGTAGAGCAAAAATTCAAGCACTTAAGTTGGAATCCTTGTCTCTCTGGTCTCTCTTGGTATTTGGTGGAGAGAGATAAGCATAGGATAATCTGTCATATATCAGTGTAACGATGATATAATCCCCTGACACAGCTCTGCTGCTTTCAGAACCTTGGGCACATGCATCTGAAAATGGGTTGGCTAAATTTGAAATTAACGCTAAGTTAAGCATTCAGAGAGATGATCCCATTCTGTATTTCATACATATGCATCAATAGTCACTTTCAGTTGATGGGAATTTAAATGTATCTACGCAGAGTAATGAAATGCATTGACACAGGACTTGGCAAATGCAGCTCAACCATTTTACTTCATATGACTGTCCCCCAATGTGAGAAAAATACATACACATTTTCTTTATTTGACAAATCTTTAACTAGAAAATCAGTCTTCTCTTTATTATAAAATTTCACAGGCTGGTAAATCTTCCTAGGTTATAGAGAATACTTTTTCCATGAACCTAATATAAAAGTTAAAATAAATAACAGCATTCATCAGATTATCTTCCCCCCCACTATGTTGCCTATTACAAAAAAGCTTAGAGTCATCAATTTTTATTTAAAAATCATAAATGTGTATCGCAGCCTTTTATGACTTGGAGGGATGATATTAACATTTGATGATTTGTTCATAATTTTCTGTGACTCTGGCAGGAATGGAAACGCAGCAGGCTTGGGTCGAAACCCCTATATGGAATTCTAATGTTCTAAACTCAGCAAAACAACAATCTACAGGGGAGCACATTGTCAAATCTAATGATTATAGCACTGGCCTTTTAAAAAGAAAAAAATCCAAGTATTCATCAGCATTAAAACATTAAAATCGATTACACAGTAAAACTTGTGAATTTTACATACTTCTTTTTTTTTTTTTTTTTGTACCAGAGTGCTGCTCACGTTGTGCTGGTGTGTTGTGCGATCTCTGCAATGGGGGCATGACAGTGGACCGGGACTCTGCGGCTGAGCATCACAGGGATTCCACTCCCACGAGCCTGGCGTGAAGAGGTTTTGACTAACGGTGCAAGACTGTAACCTGAACGGTTTTACAGAATTGCATTAAAATGACGTGACTTGCTACTTAACTCAACCATGCGCTGACATGCCAGGGTACTTGAAAAAAGCCCGAAGTTTGGTTACAATGTGTTTACAAAGCAGTTGCTTCCCTGGAAAGAAGTGTCCAAGCGATGAAATGAAATCTCATGTGAAAAATGAGTGTACAGTATCTACATTGACTTATGTGCCTCATTAAAATTATGAACAGTTTATCATTCATATCTAATTAATAGAACAGAGTCTAAAGTCTGGGATTTTGTATCTATTTTGCATAGTCCATTTAATACCCGGCATTTTCTTGCTTGCATGATTAGTGTCTGAGAGAAACAGTTAAATAAATACACAGTCATTTACATAATGTCACAGTTTATTTAAAGCATTTTGAAGCTGAAATGATGAGAAGACTGAGTAAATTACTTGGCAAACTGCACATAATTTATTACTACACTGAGTAATTATATTGCACTGTCTAAAATAGTCATTGTTAAATTACCAACTTTTAGATAAAATTACCAACTGCCTAGATAATTTTCTGTGTTTTGCCCTCCCCTCCCCCAAGCTACGGATAGATGTACAGTTTTAAGCCTGGATTTTAATGGAATCCCTACCGAAAATAATTAATTGCTGTCACCCCAAGCTCAGGATCGGCAATGAATGTCAACAAAGCAGCTCTTCTTGTTAGACACTTCATTGCTGATTTACCTGTGTGTATCCATACCTCTTCTGAGGTTCATTTGTCGACACATTATCAGATTTCTCTCTCAGCAGGCTTATTCCAAAGCCCACTGATGTTCATATAAATATTCCCCTTGTTACCAGGCTTCAGGAAGGTCTCATGTGTGCCTCAGCCTGATCTTCGTAGTTTTCCTGCTATACTCCCTGTGAGTAAGTTCTACTAGATATTTGGCTGTACCCATTGTTCTGTCTGTTGGCTGCCATCCTTGGCGGAGATGTTCTCCAAAGAACACCCTTCAGAATCACAGAGGACTTATTCACCTCACCTCTGCAAAGACAACATCTATGCCTGAGCTAGACCTCCCAAACTTCCTTCTTCACCAACAGAAAGAAATAGGTAATTTTAGGATACAATTCATTTGTCCTGTTTTGTGGTTGGTTTGGGTTTTTTTCCCCAATGGAAATAATACAGTGGATAGTGCCCAGGAAATGCCTACTTCTATCTGTTGGCTAAACACGGACTCTACAAATGTCATTATTTTGGTCAGACGAATCCCAGACTCTCGTGTTGGAGTCTTGGTTCATACTTTTATTCTTGGGTTAGAAGCTTTAAAAACAGTCATCATTTAATTGTCGACTCCGACCAAGGTCAGACAAAGTTTAACTGCAGAAGCCATTGAAGGTGTTTAGCTCAAACATACTAAAAAGTTTGATTTTAACAGTTTTCAGGAAACTACCACCTTGAAATGACACACAGGTTTCTAACCAGGTGATTTGCTGGGGGTTAGATTTGTATTAGCTAAGAAGATACAGCTGGATAGGAGATTATATCAAGAAAATAGAATAAAATTGGGATCTCTTTTTTTTTGTTAACTAATCATTATCAAAAGAATCAACATTATAGTGTACAGGTGGTTTGGCTAAACCTATGGATGCATTTCAAGTTTTTCCACATTTCCAAATGTTGAATGATTCATAACTAGAAGTACTGTATACTTAAAAATATGTAAGACAAATCTTACATATTGGAAATTTTGATTTTAATGAGACTGAAGTTTGGTTTTCATTGTTCCGGTGTTCAATTTCAAATGAGAAATTCAAGAGCTTTAAGTTCGGAAGGTAACCATGTAATAAATGCAACCCAGTCTCCATTCCTAATTTATGTCCTGAAATTCAAGGAGAGCAAGGAAAGGTCAAAATAAAATAAATCAGAAAGCATTGTATTATCTCCTCTTTCTCCTGAAAACACCATTAATAGCTGAATGGATGCTGGGAAAGATTTAGACTCAAAATAGAAGATTGATGGAAGAGATATTACCCTGGGATTACACTAGCATTTGTCCTTGTATTACTGTTCAGTCTATCTACCTCTCTAGTCATTTATAATTCAGTCCCTTATATTTCAGTAAAGTAATACCAATAGTTTTCGAAAAAGCCCACTCTTGTCAGCCCTGCAGCTGATGCAAAAGCCTGCTGAAGGCAAAGGGAGTTTTTCCAGCAGTTTCAAGAGCTTGTGGAGCAGTGCAAGCAAGTGAAATACAAATTGTGTCAGAACGAGCAAAACTGGGAACCTGTATCTGAAAGGACTCAAGTCTTAAAAGCTATCATGTAACTAATCCTCTCATAAGCTTTTGCAGGACTCAAAACGTTTGGTGTTTATATAATCAAGTGATGGTCATGGCATGAAAGCATGCACAGAGCCTCACAAATAGCTCTTCAGCCAGCATTAGATGCGCTACCCTCACGAGAGTATAATCTAAACGATTTTACTAAAACACTGGACACTTTAATGTTCAGTGGTAACTAATACTGGGAAATGCTGGAGAAAAGAAACAGAAAATTAAGAGTTCTTTATGGTGTGCCCTGCATTCAGTTTGAATGATGCCTGAGACGTCACACTTTGCAATGCATGTGCTGAGGAAGCACAACAATTTGCTGATTCACACTGTAGATTTTCATCCTCATGGAGCATGAACTAAACTCTGGGTCATGAGCTAGTAGAATCTATCATTTGATTACAAACAGCTGGTTAAAAATATATACACACATATAAATAAATGAATCATTTATTTACACTTGGCAATAAAACATGAGGTTGCTCATCCATTATTTATCCTTGCAGAGAAAAACAAGAGTAGGGATGCAAAATTTCACTAAAAGTTTTCTTGCTCGTGGTGTACAACACTATGCTCTGAAACAAAATCCCTAGTGTCCCTCCTCCCTTAAATTTTGATTCAGAGCAATCAGTAAAACTTCTGCACAGATGGGAAAACACATGGTACTCCCTGGCCAGGCTTTCAAGCAGAGAAGAAATGGCGCCTTGCTCTTTGATTTTTGCTATGATTTTTTTCAGGCTTTTTTGGTTGAGCATAGTCTAATTCCACTTGTCACAAGAAAAAAAAACAAGACAATGATGAAAGCAAAAGGTATGTAGGGTTGAATCTCTGTTTGGTTTTGACTTTGGTTGTTTTTTTTTTTTTCCCTCCACAATAAATCCATTGCAAATCTGTTAATTTAAATTTTACCAGTACTGGAGCAATATCACGTAGAGTACCGTCTGGGAGATTTCATGGGTAATTATTACCAGCACTGTCTCATTATTTCTTCTGCCTCATTCTGTGTGTCTTTATCCATCAGCCCTCCCTAGAGTTGTAGCTGGCTTTGGGTTTTTCTATTTCAAGAGAACTTAGACAGCAGAGCCCTACGACTCTGCTGTGCAACTAATGGTTCAGCACAAAGCGGTTTCTAGTCCTTGGAAAATGTTATTTTATCAAGACTTGCTTTTCTTACAAATCAGGATGAAAAGTTGGATTTTACTAGTGCTATTGCTATTTACTGTTCAGTAGTTATTATCATGCATTTTGTTCTAAAATCCTGAAAGAGGTGGATTTGTACATTTCGCTTTGGTGTCTTTGAAATAGGATGGAACATTTTAATATTTCTGCCTCACAACATTCTGTTTCAGTTTGTTGAACTTAAATTCTTTCAGTTCTTGTTCCTGGGAAACTATATTTCCAGGTCATGGCATGTTGCCTCCTCTTCAGTGTTATTGTTTCAGCATCCTAACTGGCTCAGAGCTGGGGTACCTCTCCTACAATGTCAATGCAATTCCCCTGGGACCCAATGCTCCCGTGACTCCTCTCTTAAGGGGAACTTATAGATACACCATCTTGCCACTCCATGAATTGGCTGTAGAGCTTGACTAATACACGATGGAGAATAGACCTTTGTGCAGTAACTGTTACAAAGTCCTGAAAATCATCAGCAAATGGAGCTTATCACTGAGATGATGTTGAGGACACAGGATACTTCATGTGACCTGGGAAACACAACCAGCTCTGCTCGTGGTTCAAAGCCTTGGTGGGAAAAGAAACTTCACAGCTGCCTTGAGAACTTGACACCAGTTCAGTCAAGGAGTCTTCCCACCTGTGGCCACCCTCTTTGCTCTAACTACACGGAGAAAACCTCATGTGATATTTTGCGGAGTGCAATGTGATGTAAGACATACCTATATTAAATGAAAAACTGTTCTCTCAGCATTTCTTTACAAAAGGATTGGCCTTGACTGTGTGCAAATACACATGCAAGATGGTAACACACTCCTCTCAGGGCAAGGGTCATTTGCACTGGCAGCAGATAAATAATCGTATCCTCCTGTGCAGAGAAAAGAAGTTTTCAAGAGCTACCAAAGCAAACCTGCTTTGTCCAGGAGAACTTTGTTTCAGTTAGGTAGAATATTCAAACTTTACTTACAGACATTCAAAAGCATGTACGACTATGGGCAATGTGCAAAAGCAGAGAGATGTGCACATTGAGGAGCACATGAATATCTCTCAAAGTGACATAATGTCTTACAGGACAAAATAATTTGGTGTACTCAGCACAGTTGCTTGCAACTCCTTCAAGAAGCTATTTGTGCAGATTAACAGCCTAACAATGTCCTCTTATTCTGTTGCTATATCTGTCCTTTCACTCTACTTCTATCCATTGTGTCTTCCTTCACATCCTCAACACACACTTCTCTGCCTTATCTGGCATTTCACAGTTTATCTCTGCTCTGGCTACATCAAGGCATTATGTTTCTAGCACTGTCAGTCCATCAGTTTTCACGGCTACTAAGATCACATAAAAGTAAATACATTTCTGATATACTCTTTTCCAAAGCCTCAGATCTTGTTCTTCACACGCTCTAGAAATTTTGAATTCTTTGGTTGCCATTGATCTTAGAGAAATTAAAGTTATCTGGACATAATAAATGAAGAACAATACACCACATTGCAAGTTTTCTCTCCTCCACTCCTGACGACCCTGTGGATGTATTTATTGTGTTGTCAAGTTTCTCAGATCCCTGTGACCTGCACAGTCCCCTCATTTTTCAAAGGATTTTGTTTATGATGCTAATTATGCCAAGGATGCTTGTAAAAATATATTCTTGCTTGTTGATATAGAAACAGATTTTCTCTTCAGTCTGCTTTATCTAATTAAAAAGTTCCTATTTTGCTTTGCTCTGCTTAAACTTTAGAGGGTTTTGGTTCACAGAGAAAAGTTTGCTCTGTTTCTTGGTTTATTCAGCTAAAAGGTACTCAGGGACTTTGTTCTGCTCTTACTTATTTGGTTTTCTGACATCAAGCATTCAGATCCAGTTGATCACAACCTTCAAAACAGAAGTCAGAAGCACAAATCATAAGGGGGCACAGTTCTACAACTAATCCCAAACTCTGCAGTGAGTGAAACTAAATCCTCTGGTCCAAATTGCCTGCACTTGGGAATGACTTATATGGCAGTATAATTGTGATTCTCTTCTCAGATAAGCAACTGTAATTTCAAGGTGTAGTCCAAAGATTATGTCTTCATGCTGAGTGCTCTCAAGTCATCAGTGAGATCTCTGCAACAATTTATGATGACCTGAGATGTATCAGGACCCTGTCAGGTCACCTGCAGAACAGAGTAGAGGAGGGTAATGTGCTACCTGAATATTAAAAAGCTTTCGTTTGTAGGTGCTCCCTGCTTTAGCTCATGCAGGAGAGGCTTTTATAAAGAGAATTTAATTCCTTCTCAATTATGTATGCCCCTCACCTCCACCCCACTTACATGTGGTTTCCACAGATGTGCCCTGTCCATTTACCGAATCACTTTCATTTTTAGAATTTATACTGTGATGTGATTAATTTTCTGTTTGGATTAATCTTCCAGAGTTCAGGCTTACTGGTTTTGAGTAGCTGATCACACAAGTGGGTCAGCTGGAGAGAGCTCTAAATGTGACTGGTTCCAGTGAGTCACTGGATCTAGGGAACAAGATTAAGCTTCTCCTTCCTGTTAAGTGAAAGTAGAAGGTTGAGACATCAAGGGAATTCTGTCAAGATTTTAAAAAAACCCCATCTTTAAATTGACTTTACCTGCATCAATAATGGAACCTTTACCTTTCATTCTTAAAACCAAATTACTTTTAAAAGCAATTGCTAACTGGCTTTGCTTCTCATTTTCTTCTGCAACACACTTCAAAAGCAGTGAAACTTATTTGGCCTATTTCAGTTTTATTTATAGGCAATGTCACATTTTTTGGGTTCTTCCATTAACATTAGGATGGCTAGGACATTCAAGCACATCTAAGGATTTTTAAGCCCTTCATTAAATATCCCTTACTGGGTACAAAAGTGGTGAAAGTACAAGCTCTGAGAAATGGGCCTCTTGAAGCTCAGTCTGGAGAGCTCCACTAATGAGGCAATCTCAAAGCTGCTGTAGATCCAGGCTTTTCAAAGACTTGAGAATGATAAAAGTACATTTCTGCTCGATTTTTAAAAGGTTTTAAGCTATGATCCTCAATGGGAGCTAAACACCATTTTTAGGTATCTCTCAAAAAATCTACGTAATTTCCTGACTTTTGTAGACTTTGACCACTTTGGGTCATTAGTGCTTCACTGAGGTTGATTATAATTTTGACAGTATTTCAGGAGGGTTTGCTGTTAGACTGGAACTTTTATTTTGGTTCAGCCACATCTTTTTTGGCAGCTCAGTACATGAATCACATTTTAAGGAACCAGCTGTCAAGAGACTGCTTGTTAGACTTTATGAGCAGGAGATTCCGTATATTTCTGCCATCTTAAGAGAGTAGTTCCTCTGGGAATTCCTCCAAAAAATTAAAAATAGGAACTTACTTGACTAATTGAGAAAGTAAGTGTAATTTTATGCCAAGGAGATGAGCTATTTATAACAGGATAGCCAAGATGACATGCAAAAACTGTGCTGTTTAGAAGACATTGTAAAATTTCCCAGTAAAGTCTTAAATACACAAAGCCCAACTATATTTAAATTTCAGGGGTGAAATAAATTCTTGAAAAATGAGAGAATAATGACATACAGAAACACAAAAAAACATATGTTACCATGCTGTCAGTTGTTATAAATTCTCTTCAAAACGAGGCTTTTCCATTTTAAGGATGTCAGAAAAAGATATGATGAACTCACCCTTATTTGTATTCCATCCACGTATAAATAGATTTGGGAAAGA